>NC_134689.1:371920342-372220342 GCF_050947455.1 Rhinoderma darwinii
GATTGCGTGTGTCATGGGATCAATGGGGGTGTCATGGGGTTTTAGTGACTTAGGAGACCATGTAAATGACATGGGGCATAATGTGGCTATTATAAGAACCTTGTGGCTGGCATGGCGCACTGTAGCTGGAATAAGGTACATTGTGGGTGTTGTGAGTGCATTGTGGCTAACCTGAAAAGCATTGTGGCTTTTTTTAAGGTCTTGTAGCTGGCACGGCAGGCACTATGGTTGTCATGTGGGAATTTTGGTTGGCTTAGCAGGTATTGAAGGCATGGTGATTTGCATAGGGGGCATTGATGACTTTGTGGTTGTCATGTGCGGGAAATGTGGCTGGCACTGAGGACTTTGTGGCTGTCATTGGAGCCATTTAGATGTGGTGGGACAATGTAGCTGTCATAGGTGCATTTTGTATGTCATTGGAAAATTGTGACTGTCGTGGCTTTTTGATTTAGGGTTTGCGTGGACGATGTTTTTTTTTTTACTATGAGTGGCACAGTATAGTTGATGTGTCTAATTTTCTTTGCCTCTCTAGTGATTTGGCCACAAGTTGCAAGTCAGCATCTAGCTATTTTCGCTACTAGTGATATCACTTTGTGTCTTAACCTGGCGCATGTGAGGTCTTTGTTGAATGTGTGATATTCTTCATGATGACTGATAATAGCTATATTGTGTCCTCTCTAGGTCACATTTAGGCCCATGTCATATATGAGTTGTAAATGGTCCACTGAATAGATTGAAGAATGATTTTCTGTTTTATACAGATGTGGAGGAGAGTGCTATTTCTTCTAGACATCTGATCTTTGATGTGATTGGTGACTAATTTTGGGATTGTGATCAGAGTTGATTATATCCTACTTATAGCTTCTAGTCAAGATGGGGTGGTTTGTGCATACTCTTGGATAGGAAGACTTGAGGTTAGATCTCTAATTTGGCTCCTCAGAATGTATCATAGAAAGGGTTTAATTGGCCCTTAAAATATTTGGGGGTTTCATTAGAAACTAGGCACACTAAAATCTCTTTACTGTTTTCAATACATCTATAGCATATACCTGGAATGTATTATCACACCTCTTTCTTGATTTTTTTTTTCTAGGTGTCTATTTGAAAGTGAAGAGAAGCAAGATATGGAATCCTCCAGACAGCGGCAATAGAGGAATCAAATGACTGGTAATTAATATTATTATTAATTACTGATAATTATCAGGCTAGTTTCTAGCTCTGGACTTTCAGAGGTGTGGTAATACCTTCCCGGTATATAAGGATATATGTCTAGTAGTACATATATTGGCTATAGATATTTAAGGGCATTGTAAATGCCTTTGTGTTCTACACATGGGTGCACTGCATTTACATTCCAACATACACATTCATCACCATCTCCACTTCCCCAATGGGAAATTTTTGGCTGGTATGGAGGGTATTGTGGCTGGCATAGGGAGAATTGAGGGCATAGAGTCTGTCCTCGCGGAATTGTAATTAGCATTGAAGACATTGTTGCTGTAATACGATGCATTCCGTGATGTTGTTGTCAGAGGACATTGTGGCTTTTATGGTAACATCGTGACTGGGAATTAGGGATAGTGTGGCTGTCATGAGGACATTGTGACTTTTTTGGAGGCATTGTGATATTTGTGTTGGGATTGTGACTAGTAAAGTGAACAATGAGGGCATTGTGACTTAGTTGGAGATGTGGTATTAAAATGGGCATTGTGTTTGGGAATGTGGTAGTTGTCATGAGAGCATTTTGTTTGTCTTGGGGCATTATTAAGAGGCAATAAGTGAATTGTGGTTGCCATGGTTGTATTCCGAATGGCTAAGAGGACATGGAGAATAATGTGGCTGGGATAAGGGACATTGTGGATGTCATGTGGCATAGTGGCTCTCATGAGTGCATTGTTACATGAATGGGAGCCATTTTGGCTGGTATTTGGCTATTTGGATAAGACATATAGCCGATGTCATGTGGACATTGTAACTGTCCTCGCGGAATTGTAATTACCATTGAAGGCATTGTTGCTGTCATTAGATGGCATTGTGACTTAGTTGGAGATGTGGTATTAAAATGGGCATTGTATTTGGGAAAGTGGTAGTTGTCATGAAATCATTTTGTTTGTCTTGGGGCATTATGGTTCTCTTAAGAGGCAATAAGTGAATTGTGGTTGTCATGGTTGTATTCCGAATGGCTAAGGGGGCATTAAGGATAATGTGGCTGGCATTGTGGGACGGCTAAGGGGGCATTAAGGATAATGTGGCTGGCATTGTGGGACTTGTGGCTGTAATAGAGCTATTGTAGCTGGGATAAGGGACATTGTGGATGTCATGGGGGCATAGTGGCTCTTATGAGTGCATTGTTGCTTGAATGGGAGCCATTGTGACTGGTATTTGGCTATTTGGATAAGATATATAGTGGGTGTTCTGTGGGCATTGCTTCTTGCATTAGGGGCATTGTGTGTAGAATGGGGGCAATCTAGTTGGAATAGGGCTATTAATGGCATTGTGAAAGGCATGGAGGGCATTGTGCCATTTCTTCATTTTCGTTGGCAAAAGGGGAATTGAGAACATTGTGGCTGTAATGGAGATATTGTGCCTGGGCTCAGGGACAGTGTGGCAGACATGTGGGCATAATGGCTCCAGAGGAACACTGTGTCTGGCACGTGGGCATTGCTGCCATAGGAGGAATTGTGGTTGACATAGGGACTTTGTAGTTGTCATGGGAGCATTCAGGTATGCAAAAAAGGCATTCAGGCCATTGTGGCTGATATGGAGTGCAATGTGGCGTTTGTGGTGGCATTGATGCTGGCATAGATAGAATTGAGGGCTTTATGGTTGTTCGATAAATTATTAATTGGCACTTAGGGCATTGTGGCTCGCATATGAGTAATTTGGGGATAGTGGCTGTCATGGGGGGGCATTGTGGATTTTATGTAAGCATTGTGTCTGGTAAAGTAGACAATGAGGACATAGTGGTTGTCATGGGACATTTTAGTTGTCCTGGTTCTATTGATGTTGGCTTAGGGAGCATTGAGGACAATATGGCTGGAATTGTGAGCATTAGATTATCATGGAGCATAGTGGCTGGGATAAGGGATATTGTGGACCTTGCAGATGTCATGGCTGCATTTTGACTGGGAAATGGGACATTGTTGATTTCATGGGGGCAATTTAGCTGGCATTTAGAGCACATTAGCTGGCATGGAGGACAATTTACGATCGTGGGGGCATTGGGGCTGGCATAAGAGGCATTGGCAGCACTGTGTCTGCGCTAAAGTACATTGTGGCTCGCATAGTGGCATTGTGGCTCCTGGCATAATGACTGTCATGGGGCATTGTAGTTGTCATAGGGCTATTGAAGCCATTGTGGCTGTCATGGTTGTATTGCAGTTAACTTAGGCGGCATTGAGAGCAATGTGGTTTGGATAAGGGGCATTGTGAAAGGAATAAGGGACATTGGACTTTGTATCTGTCATGGGGACATTTTAGCTGCCATATGGGATATTGGTTAGAAGCATTATGGCTGTCACGTGGTATTGGCTGTAATGGGGGCTTTGTGGTTGGCTGGCAGGGAGGAAGTTGTGGCTAATATTGAGGATATTATGACTGGGATATGGGACATAGCGAGTGTCATGAGGATATTGTGGCTTGCAGGTGTCATTATGGCTGGCACGGGGACTTGTGTCTGTCATGTCTTGGTTAGCAAAGGGGAAAGTGAGTTCATTGTGGCTTTAATAAAGGCATAGTGGCTTGCAAAGGAGCATTGACATTTGGTGCTTTCCATTTTGGCCTTCGGGCTGGCATAAGGGGCATTGAAAGCATTGTTGCATGGATAAAGTACATTGTGGTCGCATGATTGTTGATTTTCTGGTGGCTTTGTGGCTGTCATGGAGGGCATTTGACTGTCATAGTGGCATTGTGTCCCTTATAAATGACATTGTGGGTTTCATGAGGGCATAGTAACTCTTATAGGAGCATTATTGCCAGCATTGGGCATTGTAAATGCCTTGGTGTCATTGAGCGCAATGTCATTGTCATTGGCGCATTGTGCCTTACATGGGAGCTTTGTGGCTGTCATGTGGTTAATTGTAGTTTGCATATAGATACTGAGGCCAGTGTGTTGAATAAAGGACATTTGGGTGGTCATTGTAGCTTGGATAAGGGGTATCACCGGCATTGCTCCTGGGATAAAGTACACTGTAGCTGGCATGGGGACTTTGTGGCTGGCATAGTGGCCACTGACAGCGTGGTTGCTGCCATTAAGGCATTTTTGTGGAGATAACGTAGATTGCGTGTGTCATGGGATCAATGGGGGTGTCATGGGGTTTTAGTGACTTAGGAGACCATGTAAATGACATGGGGCATAATGTGGCTATTATAAGAACCTTGTGGCTGGCATGGCGCACTGTAGCTGGAATAAGGTACATTGTGGGTGTTGTGAGTGCATTGTGGCTAACCTGAAAAGCATTGTGGCTTTTTTTAAGGTCTTGTAGCTGGCACGGCAGGCACTATGGTTGTCATGTGGGAATTTTGGTTGGCTTAGCAGGTATTGAAGGCATGGTGATTTGCATAGGGGGCATTGATGACTTTGTGGTTGTCATGTGCGGGAAATGTGGCTGGCACTGAGGACTTTGTGGCTGTCATTGGAGCCATTTAGATGTGGTGGGACAATGTAGCTGTCATAGGTGCATTTTGTATGTCATTGGAAAATTGTGACTGTCGTGGCTTTTTGATTTAGGGTTTGCGTGGACGATGTTTTTTTTTTTACTATGAGTGGCACAGTATAGTTGATGTGTCTAATTTTCTTTGCCTCTCTAGTGATTTGGCCACAAGTTGCAAGTCAGCATCTAGCTATTTTCGCTACTAGTGATATCACTTTGTGTCTTAACCTGGCGCATGTGAGGTCTTTGTTGAATGTGTGATATTCTTCATGATGACTGATAATAGCTATATTGTGTCCTCTCTAGGTCACATTTAGGCCCATGTCATATATGAGTTGTAAATGGTCCACTGAATAGATTGTAGAATGGTTTTCTGTTTTATACAGATGTGGAGGAGAGTGCTATTTCTTCTAGACATCTGATCTTTGATGTGATTGGTGACTAATTTTGGGATTGTGATCAGAGTTGATTATATCCTACTTATAGCTTCTAGTCAAGATGGGGTGGTTTGTGCATACTCTTGGATAGGAAGACTTGAGGTTAGATCTCTAATTTGGCTCCTCAGAATGTATCATAGAAAGGGTTTAATTGGCCCTTAAAATATTTGGGGGTTTCATTAGAAACTAGGCACACTAAAATCTCTTTACTGTTTTCAATACATCTATAGCATATACCTGGAATGTATTATCACACCTCTTTCTTGATTTTTTTTTTCTAGGTGTCTATTTGAAAGTGAAGAGAAGCAAGATATGGAATCCTCCAGACAGCGGCAATAGAGGAATCAAATGACTGGTAATTAATATTATTATTAATTACTGATAATTATCAGGCTAGTTTCTAGCTCTGGACTTTCAGAGGTGTGGTAATACCTTCCCGGTATATAAGGATATATGTCTAGTAGTACATATATTGGCTATAGATATTTAAGGGCATTGTAAATGCCTTTGTGTTCTACACATGGGTGCACTGCATTTACATTCCAACATACACATTCATCACCATCTCCACTTCCCCAATGGGAAATTTTTGGCTGGTATGGAGGGTATTGTGGCTGGCATAGGGAGAATTGAGGGCATAGAGTCTGTCCTCGCGGAATTGTAATTAGCATTGAAGACATTGTTGCTGTAATACGATGCATTCCGTGATGTTGTTGTCAGAGGACATTGTGGCTTTTATGGTAACATCGTGACTGGGAATTAGGGATAGTGTGGCTGTCATGAGGACATTGTGACTTTTTTGGAGGCATTGTGATATTTGTGTTGGGATTGTGACTAGTAAAGTGAACAATGAGGGCATTGTGACTTAGTTGGAGATGTGGTATTAAAATGGGCATTGTGTTTGGGAATGTGGTAGTTGTCATGAGAGCATTTTGTTTGTCTTGGGGCATTATTAAGAGGCAATAAGTGAATTGTGGTTGCCATGGTTGTATTCCGAATGGCTAAGAGGACATGGAGAATAATGTGGCTGGGATAAGGGACATTGTGGATGTCATGTGGCATAGTGGCTCTCATGAGTGCATTGTTACATGAATGGGAGCCATTTTGGCTGGTATTTGGCTATTTGGATAAGACATATAGCCGGTGTCATGTGGACATTGTAACTGTCCTCGCGGAATTGTAATTACCATTGAAGGCATTGTTGCTGTCATTAGATGGCATTGTGACTTAGTTGGAGATGTGGTATTAAAATGGGCATTGTATTTGGGAAAGTGGTAGTTGTCATGAAATCATTTTGTTTGTCTTGGGGCATTATGGTTCTCTTAAGAGGCAATAAGTGAATTGTGGTTGTCATGGTTGTATTCCGAATGGCTAAGGGGGCATTAAGGATAATGTGGCTGGCATTGTGGGACGGCTAAGGGGGCATTAAGGATAATGTGGCTGGCATTGTGGGACTTGTGGCTGTAATAGAGCTATTGTAGCTGGGATAAGGGACATTGTGGATGTCATGGGGGCATAGTGGCTCTTATGAGTGCATTGTTGCTTGAATGGGAGCCATTGTGACTGGTATTTGGCTATTTGGATAAGATATATAGTGGGTGTTCTGTGGGCATTGCTTCTTGCATTAGGGGCATTGTGTGTAGAATGGGGGCAATCTAGTTGGAATAGGGCTATTAATGGCATTGTGAAAGGCATGGAGGGCATTGTGCCATTTCTTCATTTTCGTTGGCAAAAGGGGAATTGAGAACATTGTGGCTGTAATGGAGATATTGTGCCTGGGCTCAGGGACAGTGTGGCAGACATGTGGGCATAATGGCTCCAGAGGAACACTGTGTCTGGCACGTGGGCATTGCTGCCATAGGAGGAATTGTGGTTGACATAGGGACTTTGTAGTTGTCATGGGAGCATTCAGGTATGCAAAAAAGGCATTCAGGCCATTGTGGCTGATATGGAGTGCAATGTGGCGTTTGTGGTGGCATTGATGCTGGCATAGATAGAATTGAGGGCTTTATGGTTGTTCGATAAATTATTAATTGGCACTTAGGGCATTGTGGCTCGCATATGAGTAATTTGGGGATAGTGGCTGTCATGGGGGGGCATTGTGGATTTTATGTAAGCATTGTGTCTGGTAAAGTAGACAATGAGGACATAGTGGTTGTCATGGGACATTTTAGTTGTCCTGGTTCTATTGATGTTGGCTTAGGGAGCATTGAGGACAATATGGCTGGAATTGTGAGCATTAGATTATCATGGAGCATAGTGGCTGGGATAAGGGATATTGTGGACCTTGCAGATGTCATGGCTGCATTTTGACTGGGAAATGGGACATTGTTGATTTCATGGGGGCAATTTAGCTGGCATTTAGAGCACATTAGCTGGCATGGAGGACAATTTACGATCGTGGGGGCATTGGGGCTGGCATAAGAGGCATTGGCAGCACTGTGTCTGCGCTAAAGTACATTGTGGCTCGCATAGTGGCATTGTGGCTCCTGGCATAATGACTGTCATGGGGCATTGTAGTTGTCATAGGGCTATTGAAGCCATTGTGGCTGTCATGGTTGTATTGCAGTTAACTTAGGCGGCATTGAGAGCAATGTGGTTTGGATAAGGGGCATTGTGAAAGGAATAAGGGACATTGGACTTTGTATCTGTCATGGGGACATTTTAGCTGCCATATGGGATATTGGTTAGAAGCATTATGGCTGTCACGTGGTATTGGCTGTAATGGGGGCTTTGTGGTTGGCTGGCAGGGAGGAAGTTGTGGCTAATATTGAGGATATTATGACTGGGATATGGGACATAGCGAGTGTCATGAGGATATTGTGGCTTGCAGGTGTCATTATGGCTGGCACGGGGACTTGTGTCTGTCATGTCTTGGTTAGCAAAGGGGAAAGTGAGTTCATTGTGGCTTTAATAAAGGCATAGTGGCTTGCAAAGGAGCATTGACATTTGGTGCTTTCCATTTTGGCCTTCGGGCTGGCATAAGGGGCATTGAAAGCATTGTTGCATGGATAAAGTACATTGTGGTCGCATGATTGTTGATTTTCTGGTGGCTTTGTGGCTGTCATGGAGGGCATTTGACTGTCATAGTGGCATTGTGTCCCTTATAAATGACATTGTGGGTTTCATGAGGGCATAGTAACTCTTATAGGAGCATTATTGCCAGCATTGGGCATTGTAAATGCCTTGGTGTCATTGAGCGCAATGTCATTGTCATTGGCGCATTGTGCCTTACATGGGAGCTTTGTGGCTGTCATGTGGTTAATTGTAGTTTGCATATAGATACTGAGGCCAGTGTGTTGAATAAAGGACATTTGGGTGGTCATTGTAGCTTGGATAAGGGGTATCACCGGCATTGCTCCTGGGATAAAGTACACTGTAGCTGGCATGGGGACTTTGTGGCTGGCATAGTGGCCACTGAAGGCATCTTTGTGGAGATAACGTAGATTGCGTGTGTCATGGGATCAATGGGGGTGTCATGGGGTTTTAGTGACTTAGGAGACCATGTAAATGACATGGGGCATAATGTGGCTATTATAAGAACCTTGTGGCTGGCATGGCGCACTGTAGCTGGAATAAGGTACATTGTGGGTGTTGTGAGTGCATTGTGGCTAACCTGAAAAGCATTGTGGCTTTTTTTAAGGTCTTGTAGCTGGCACGGCAGGCACTATGGTTGTCATGTGGGAATTTTGGTTGGCTTAGCAGGTATTGAAGGCATGGTGATTTGCATAGGGGGCATTGATGACTTTGTGGTTGTCATGTGCGGGAAATGTGGCTGGCACTGAGGACTTTGTGGCTGTCATTGGAGCCATTTAGATGTGGTGGGACAATGTAGCTGTCATAGGTGCATTTTGTATGTCATTGGAAAATTGTGACTGTCGTGGCTTTTTGATTTAGGGTTTGCGTGGACGATGTTTTTTTTTTTACTATGAGTGGCACAGTATAGTTGATGTGTCTAATTTTCTTTGCCTCTCTAGTGATTTGGCCACAAGTTGCAAGTCAGCATCTAGCTATTTTCGCTACTAGTGATATCACTTTGTGTCTTAACCTGGCGCATGTGAGGTCTTTGTTGAATGTGTGATATTCTTCATGATGACTGATAATAGCTATATTGTGTCCTCTCTAGGTCACATTTAGGCCCATGTCATATATGAGTTGTAAATGGTCCACTGAATAGATTGTAGAATGGTTTTCTGTTTTATACAGATGTGGAGGAGAGTGCTATTTCTTCTAGACATCTGATCTTTGATGTGATTGGTGACTAATTTTGGGATTGTGATCAGAGTTGATTATATCCTACTTATAGCTTCTAGTCAAGATGGGGTGGTTTGTGCATACTCTTGGATAGGAAGACTTGAGGTTAGATCTCTAATTTGGCTCCTCAGAATGTATCATAGAAAGGGTTTAATTGGCCCTTAAAATATTTGGGGGTTTCATTAGAAACTAGGCACACTAAAATCTCTTTACTGTTTTCAATACATCTATAGCATATACCTGGAATGTATTATCACACCTCTTTCTTGATTTTTTTTTTCTAGGTGTCTATTTGAAAGTGAAGAGAAGCAAGATATGGAATCCTCCAGACAGCGGCAATAGAGGAATCAAATGACTGGTAATTAATATTATTATTAATTACTGATAATTATCAGGCTAGTTTCTAGCTCTGGACTTTCAGAGGTGTGGTAATACCTTCCCGGTATATAAGGATATATGTCTAGTAGTACATATATTGGCTATAGATATTTAAGGGCATTGTAAATGCCTTTGTGTTCTACACATGGGTGCACTGCATTTACATTCCAACATACACATTCATCACCATCTCCACTTCCCCAATGGGAAATTTTTGGCTGGTATGGAGGGTATTGTGGCTGGCATAGGGAGAATTGAGGGCATAGAGTCTGTCCTCGCGGAATTGTAATTAGCATTGAAGACATTGTTGCTGTAATACGATGCATTCCGTGATGTTGTTGTCAGAGGACATTGTGGCTTTTATGGTAACATCGTGACTGGGAATTAGGGATAGTGTGGCTGTCATGAGGACATTGTGACTTTTTTGGAGGCATTGTGATATTTGTGTTGGGATTGTGACTAGTAAAGTGAACACTGAGGGCATTGTGACTTAGTTGGAGATGTGGTATTAAAATGGGCATTGTGTTTGGGAATGTGGTAGTTGTCATGAGAGCATTTTGTTTGTCTTGGGGCATTATTAAGAGGCAATAAGTGAATTGTGGTTGCCATGGTTGTATTCCGAATGGCTAAGAGGACATGGAGAATAATGTGGCTGGGATAAGGGACATTGTGGATGTCATGTGGCATAGTGGCTCTCATGAGTGCATTGTTACATGAATGGGAGCCATTTTGGCTGGTATTTGGCTATTTGGATAAGACATATAGCCGGTGTCATGTGGACTTTGTAACTGTCCTCGCGGAATTGTAATTACCATTGAAGGCATTGTTGCTGTCATTAGATGGCATTGTGACTTAGTTGGAGATGTGGTATTAAAATGGGCATTGTATTTGGGAAAGTGGTAGTTGTCATGAAATCATTTTGTTTGTCTTGGGGCATTATGGTTCTCTTAAGAGGCAATAAGTGAATTGTGGTTGTCATGGTTGTATTCCGAATGGCTAAGGGGGCATTAAGGATAATGTGGCTGGCATTGTGGGACGGCTAAGGGGGCATTAAGGATAATGTGGCTGGCATTGTGGGACTTGTGGCTGTAATAGAGCTATTGTAGCTGGGATAAGGGACATTGTGGATGTCATGGGGGCATAGTGGCTCTTATGAGTGCATTGTTGCTTGAATGGGAGCCATTGTGACTGGTATTTGGCTATTTGGATAAGATATATAGTGGGTGTTCTGTGGGCATTGCTTCTTGCATTAGGGGCATTGTGTGTAGAATGGGGGCAATCTAGTTGGAATAGGGCTATTAATGGCATTGTGAAAGGCATGGAGGGCATTGTGCCATTTCTTCATTTTCGTTGGCAAAAGGGGAATTGAGAACATTGTGGCTGTAATGGAGATATTGTGCCTGGGCTCAGGGACAGTGTGGCAGACATGTGGGCATAATGGCTCCAGAGGAACACTGTGTCTGGCACGTGGGCATTGCTGCCATAGGAGGAATTGTGGTTGACATAGGGACTTTGTAGTTGTCATGGGAGCATTCAGGTATGCAAAAAAGGCATTCAGGCCATTGTGGCTGATATGGAGTGCAATGTGGCGTTTGTGGTGGCATTGATGCTGGCATAGATAGAATTGAGGGCTTTATGGTTGTTCGATAAATTTGTAATTGGCACTTAGGGCATTGTGGCTCGCATATGAGTAATTTGGGGATAGTGGCTGTCATGGGGGGGCATTGTGGATTTTATGTAAGCATTGTGTCTGGTAAAGTAGACAATGAGGACATAGTGGTTGTCATGGGACATTTTAGTTGTCCTGGTTCTATTGATGTTGGCTTAGGGAGCATTGAGGACAATATGGCTGGAATTGTGAGCATTAGATTATCATGGAGCATAGTGGCTGGGATAAGGGATATTGTGGACCTTGCAGATGTCATGGCTGCATTTTGACTGGGAAATGGGACATTGTTGATTTCATGGGGGCAATTTAGCTGGCATTTAGAGCACATTAGCTGGCATGGAGGACAATTTACGATCGTGGGGGCATTGGGGCTGGCATAAGAGGCATTGGCAGCACTGTGTCTGCGCTAAAGTACATTGTGGCTCGCATAGTGGCATTGTGGCTCCTGGCATAATGACTGTCATGGGGCATTGTAGTTGTCATAGGGCTATTGAAGCCATTGTGGCTGTCATGGTTGTATTGCAGTTAACTTAGGCGGCATTGAGAGCAATGTGGTTTGGATAAGGGGCATTGTGAAAGGAATAAGGGACATTGGACTTTGTATCTGTCATGGGGACATTTTAGCTGCCATATGGGATATTGGTTAGAAGCATTATGGCTGTCACGTGGTATTGGCTGTAATGGGGGCTTTGTGGTTGGCTGGCAGGGAGGAAGTTGTGGCTAACATTGAGGATATTATGACTGGGATATGGGACATAGCGAGTGTCATGAGGATATTGTGGCTTGCAGGTGTCATTATGGCTGGCACGGGGACTTGTGTCTGTCATGTCTTGGTTAGCAAAGGGGAAAGTGAGTTCATTGTGGCTTTAATAAAGGCATAGTGGCTTGCAAAGGAGCATTGACATTTGGTGCTTTCCATTTTGGCCTTCGGGCTGGCATAAGGGGCATTGAAAGCATTGTTGCATGGATAAAGTACATTGTGGTCGCATGATTGTTGATTTTCTGGTGGCTTTGTGGCTGTCATGGAGGGCATTTGACTGTCATAGTGGCATTGTGTCCCTTATAAATGACATTGTGGGTTTCATGAGGGCATAGTAACTCTTATAGGAGCATTATTGCCAGCATTGGGCATTGTAAATGCCTTGGTGTCATTGAGCGCATTGTCATTGGCGCATTGTGCCTTACATGGGAGCTTTGTGGCTGTCATGTGGTTAATTGTAGTTTGCATATAGATACTGAGGCCAGTGTGTTGAATAAAGGACATTTGGGTGGTCATTGTAGCTTGGATAAGGGGTATCACCGGCATTGCTCCTGGGATAAAGTACACTGTAGCTGGCATGGGGACTTTGTGGCTGGCATAGTGGCCACTGAAGGCATTTTTGTGGAGATAACGTAGATTGCGTGTGTCATGGGATCAATGGGGGTGTCATGGGGTTTTAGTGACTTAGGAGACCATGTAAATGACATGGGGCATAATGTGGCTATTATAAGAACCTTGTGGCTGGCATGGCGCACTGTAGCTGGAATAAGGTACATTGTGGGTGTTGTGAGTGCATTGTGGCTAACCTGAAAAGCATTGTGGCTTTTTTTAAGGTCTTGTAGCTGGCACGGCAGGCACTATGGTTGTCATGTGGGAATTTTGGTTGGCTTAGCAGGTATTGAAGGCATGGTGATTTGCATAGGGGGCATTGATGACTTTGTGGTTGTCATGTGCGGGAAATGTGGCTGGCACTGAGGACTTTGTGGCTGTCATTGGAGCCATTTAGATGTGGTGGGACAATGTAGCTGTCATAGGTGCATTTTGTATGTCATTGGAAAATTGTGACTGTCGTGGCTTTTTGATTTAGGGTTTGCGTGGACGATGTTTTTTTTTTTACTATGAGTGGCACAGTATAGTTGATGTGTCTAATTTTCTTTGCCTCTCTAGTGATTTGGCCACAAGTTGCAAGTCAGCATCTAGCTATTTTCGCTACTAGTGATATCACTTTGTGTCTTAACCTGGCGCATGTGAGGTCTTTGTTGAATGTGTGATATTCTTCATGATGACTGATAATAGCTATATTGTGTCCTCTCTAGGTCACATTTAGGCCCATGTCATATATGAGTTGTAAATGGTCCACTGAATAGATTGTAGAATGGTTTTCTGTTTTATACAGATGTGGAGGAGAGTGCTATTTCTTCTAGACATCTGATCTTTGATGTGATTGGTGACTAATTTTGGGGTTGTGATCAGAGTTGATTATATCCTACTTATAGCTTCTAGTCAAGATGGGGTGGTTTGTGCATACTCTTGGATAGGAAGACTTGAGGTTGGATCTCTAATTTGGCTCCTCAGAATGTATCATAGAAAGGGTTTAATTGGCCCTTAAAATATTTGGGGGTTTCATTAGAAACTAGGCACACTCAAATCTCTTTACTGTTTCCAATACATCTATAGCATATACCTGGAATGTATTATCACACCTCTTTCTTGATTTTTTTTTTCTAGGTGTCTATTTGAAAGTGAAGAGAAGCAAGATATGGAATCCTCCAGACAGCGGCAATAGAGGAATCAAATGACTGGTAATTAATATTATTATTAATTACTGATAATTATCAGGCTAGTTTCTAGCTCTGGACTTTCAGAGGTGTGGTAATACCTTCCCGGTATATAAGGATATATGTCTAGTAGTACATATATTGGCTATAGATATTTAAGGGCATTGTAAATGTCTTTGTGTTCTACACATGGGTGCACTGCATTTACATTCCAACATACACATTCATCACCATCTCCACTTCCCCAATGGGAAATTTTTGGCTGGTATGGAGGGTATTGTGGCTGGCATAGGGAGAATTGAGGGCATAGAGTCTGTCCTCGCGGAATTGTAATTAGCATTGAAGACATTGTTGCTGTAATACGATGCATTCCGTGATGTTGTTGTCAGAGGACATTGTGGCTTTTATGGTAACATCGTGACTGGGAATTAGGGATAGTGTGGCTGTCATGAGGACATTGTGACTTTTTTGGAGGCATTGTGATATTTGTGTTGGGATTGTGACTAGTAAAGTGAACAATGAGGGCATTGTGACTTAGTTGGAGATGTGGTATTAAAATGGGCATTGTGTTTGGGAATGTGGTAGTTGTCATGAGAGCATTTTGTTTGTCTTGGGGCATTATTAAGAGGCAATAAGTGAATTGTGGTTGCCATGGTTGTATTCCGAATGGCTAAGAGGACATGGAGAATAATGTGGCTGGGATAAGGGACATTGTGGATGTCATGTGGCATAGTGGCTCTCATGAGTGCATTGTTACATGAATGGGAGCCATTTTGGCTGGTATTTGGCTATTTGGATAAGACATATAGCCGATGTCATGTGGACATTGTAACTGTCCTCGCGGAATTGTAATTACCATTGAAGGCATTGTTGCTGTCATTAGATGGCATTGTGACTTAGTTGGAGATGTGGTATTAAAATGGGCATTGTATTTGGGAAAGTGGTAGTTGTCATGAAATCATTTTGTTTGTCTTGGGGCATTATGGTTCTCTTAAGAGGCAATAAGTGAATTGTGGTTGTCATGGTTGTATTCCGAATGGCTAAGGGGGCATTAAGGATAATGTGGCTGGCATTGTGGGACGGCTAAGGGGGCATTAAGGATAATGTGGCTGGCATTGTGGGACTTGTGGCTGTAATAGAGCTATTGTAGCTGGGATAAGGGACATTGTGGATGTCATGGGGGCATAGTGGCTCTTATGAGTGCATTGTTGCTTGAATTGGAGCCATTGTGACTGGTATTTGGCTATTTGGATAAGATATATAGTGGGTGTTCTGTGGGCATTGCTTCTTGCATTAGGGGCATTGTGTGTAGAATGGGGGCAATCTAGTTGGAATAGGGCTATTAATGGCATTGTGAAAGGCATGGAGGGCATTGTGCCATTTCTTCATTTTCGTTGGCAAAAGGGGAATTGAGAACATTGTGGCTGTAATGGAGATATTGTGCCTGGGCTCAGGGACAGTGTGGCAGACATGTGGGCATAATGGCTCCAGAGGAACACTGTGTCTGGCACGTGGGCATTGCTGCCATAGGAGGAATTGTGGTTGACATAGGGACTTTGTAGTTGTCATGGGAGCATTCAGGTATGCAAAAAAGGCATTCAGGCCATTGTGGCTGATATGGAGTGCAATGTGGCGTTTGTGGTGGCATTGATGCTGGCATAGATAGAATTGAGGGCTTTATGGTTGTTCGATAAATTTGTAATTGGCACTTAGGGCATTGTGGCTCGCATATGAGTAATTTGGGGATAGTGGCTGTCATGGGGGGCATTGTGGATTTTATGTAAGCATTGTGTCTGGTAAAGTAGACAATGAGGACATAGTGGTTGTCATGGGACATTTTAGTTGTCCTGGTTCTATTGATGTTGGCTTAGGGAGCATTGAGGACAATATGGCTGGAATTGTGAGCATTAGATTATCATGGAGCATAGTGGCTGGGATAAGGGATATTGTGGACCTTGCAGATGTCATGGCTGCATTTTGACTGGGAAATGGGACATTGTTGATTTCATGGGGGCAATTTAGCTGGCATTTAGAGCACATTAGCTGGCATGGAGGACAATTTACGATCGTGGGGGCATTGGGGCTGGCATAAGAGGCATTGGCAGCACTGTGTCTGCGCTAAAGTACATTGTGGCTCGCATAGTGGCATTGTGGCTCCTGGCATAATGACTGTCATGGGGCATTGTAGTTGTCATAGGGCTATTGAAGCCATTGTGGCTGTCATGGTATTATTGCAGTTAACTTAGGCGGCATTGAGAGCAATGTGGTTTGGATAAGGGGCATTGTGAAAGGAATAAGGGACACTGGACTTTGTATCTGTCATGGGGACATTTTAGCTGCCATATGGGATATTGGTTAGAAGCATTATGGCTGTCACGTGGTATTGGCTGTAATGGGGGCTTTGTGGTTGGCTGGCAGGGAGGAAGTTGTGGCTAACATTGAGGATATTATGACTGGGATATGGGACATAGCGAGTGTCATGAGGATATTGTGGCTTGCAGGTGTCATTATGGCTGGCACGGGGACTTGTGTCTGTCATGTCTTGGTTAGCAAAGGGGAAAGTGAGTTCATTGTGGCTTTAATAAAGGCATAGTGGCTTGCAAAGGAGCATTGACATTTGGTGCTTTCCATTTTGGCCTTCGGGCTGGCATAAGGGGCATTGAAAGCATTGTTGCATGGATAAAGTACATTGTGGTCGCATGATTGTTGATTTTCTGGTTGCTTTGTGGCTGTCATGGAGGGCATTTGACTGTCATAGTGGCATTGTGTCCCTTATAAATGACATTGTGGGTTTCATGAGGGCATAGTAACTCTTATAGGAGCATTATTGCCAGCATTGGGCATTGTAAATGCCTTGGTGTCATTGAGCGCAATGTCATTGTCATTGGCGCATTGTGCCTTACATGGGAGCTTTGTGGCTGTCATGTGGTTAATTGTAGTTTGCATATAGATACTGAGGCCAGTGTGTTGAATAAAGGACATTTGGGTGGTCATTGTAGCTTGGATAAGGGGTATCACCGGCATTGCTCCTGGGATAAAGTACACTGTAGCTGGCATGGGGACTTTGTGGCTGGCATAGTGGCCACTGAAGGCATTTTTGTGGAGATAACGTAGATTGCGTGTGTCATGGGATCAATGGGGGTGTCATGGGGTTTTAGTGACTTAGGAGACCATGTAAATGACATGGGGCATAATGTGGCTATTATAAGAACCTTGTGGCTGGCATGGCGCACTGTAGCTGGAATAAGGTACATTGTGGGTGTTGTGAGTGCATTGTGGCTAACCTGAAAAGCATTGTGGCTTTTTTTTAAGGTCTTGTAGCTGGCACGGCAGGCACTATGGTTGTCATGTGGGAATTTTGGTTGGCTTAGCAGGTATTGAAGGCATGGTGATTTGCATAGGGGGCATTGATGACTTTGTGGTTGTCATGTGCGGGAAATGTGGCTGGCACTGAGGACTTTGTGGCTGTCATTGGAGCCATTTAGATGTGGTGGGACAATGTAGCTGTCATAGGTGCATTTTGTATGTCATTGGAAAATTGTGACTGTCGTGGCTTTTTGATTTAGGGTTTGCGTGGACGATGTTTTTTTTTTTACTATGAGTGGCACAGTATAGTTGATGTGTCTAATTTTCTTTGCCTCTCTAGTGATTTGGCCACAAGTTGCAAGTCAGCTTCTAGCTATTTTCGCTACTAGTGATATCACTTTGTGTCTTAACCTGGCGCATGTGAGGTCTTTGTTGAATGTGTGATATTCTTCATGATGACTGATAATAGCTATATTGTGTCCTCTCTAGGTCACATTTAGGCCCATGTCATATATGAGTTGTAAATGGTCCACTGAATAGATTGAAGAATGATTTTCTGTTTTATACAGATGTGGAGGAGAGTGCTATTTCTTCTAGACATCTGATCTTTGATGTGATTGGTGACTAATTTTGGGATTGTGATCAGAGTTGATTATATCCTACTTATAGCTTCTAGTCAAGATGGGGTGGTTTGTGCATACTCTTGGATAGGAAGACTTGAGGTTAGATCTCTAATTTGGCTCCTTAGAATGTATCATAGAAAGGGTTTAATTGGCCCTTAAAATATTTGGGGGTTTCATTAGAAACTAGGCACACTAAAATCTCTTTACTGTTTTCAATACATCTATAGCATATACCTGGAATGTATTATCACACCTCTTTCTTGATTTTTTTTTTCTAGGTGTCTATTTGAAAGTGAAGAGAAGCAAGATATGGAATCCTCCAGACAGCGGCAATAGAGGAATCAAATGACTGGTAATTAATATTATTATTAATTACTGATAATTATCAGGCTAGTTTCTAGCTCTGGACTTTCAGAGGTGTGGTAATACCTTCCCGGTATATAAGGATATATGTCTAGTAGTACATATATTGGCTATAGATATTTAAGGGCATTGTAAATGCCTTTGTGTTCTACACATGGGTGCACTGAATTTACATTCCAACATACACATTCATCACCATCTCCACTTCCCCAATGGGAAATTTTTGGCTGGTATGGAGGGTATTGTGGCTGGCATAGGGAGAATTGAGGGCATAGAGTCTGTCCTCGCGGAATTGTAATTAGCATTGAAGACATTGTTGCTGTAATACGATGCATTCCGTGATGTTGTTGTCAGAGGACATTGTGGCTTTTATGGTAACATCGTGACTGGGAATTAGGGATAGTGTGGCTGTCATGAGGACATTATGACTTTTTTGGAGGCATTGTGATATTTGTGTTGGGATTGTGACTAGTAAAGTGAACAATGAGGGCATTGTGACTTAGTTGGAGATGTGGTATTAAAATGGGCATTGTGTTTGGGAATGTGGTAGTTGTCATGAGAGCATTTTGTTTGTCTTGGGGCATTATTAAGAGGCAATAAGTGAATTGTGGTTGCCATGGTTGTATTCCGAATGGCTAAGAGGACATGGAGAATAATGTGGCTGGGATAAGGGACATTGTGGATGTCATGTGGCATAGTGGCTCTCATGAGTGCATTGTTACATGAATGGGAGCCATTTTGGCTGGTATTTGGCTATTTGGATAAGACATATAGCCGGTGTCATGTGGACATTGTAACTGTCCTCGCGGAATTGTAATTACCATTGAAGGCATTGTTGCTGTCATTAGATGGCATTGTGACTTAGTTGGAGATGTGGTATTAAAATGGGCATTGTATTTGGGAAAGTGGTAGTTGTCATGAAATCATTTTGTTTGTCTTGGGGCATTATGGTTCTCTTAAGAGGCAATAAGTGAATTGTGGTTGTCATGGTTGTATTCCGAATGGCTAAGGGGGCATTAAGGATAATGTGGCTGGCATTGTGGGACGGCTAAGGGGGCATTAAGGATAATGTGGCTGGCATTGTGGGACTTGTGGCTGTAATAGAGCTATTGTAGCTGGGATAAGGGACATTGTGGATGTCATGGGGGCATAGTGGCTCTTATGAGTGCATTGTTGCTTGAATGGGAGCCATTGTGACTGGTATTTGGCTATTTGGATAAGATATATAGTGGGTGTTCTGTGGGCATTGCTTCTTGCATTAGGGGCATTGTGTGTAGAATGGGGGCAATCTAGTTGGAATAGGGCTATTAATGGCATTGTGAAAGGCATGGAGGGCATTGTGCCATTTCTTCATTTTCGTTGGCAAAAGGGGAATTGAGAACATTGTGGCTGTAATGGAGATATTGTGCCTGGGCTCAGGGACAGTGTGGCAGACATGTGGGCATAATGGCTCCAGAGGAACACTGTGTCTGGCACGTGGGCATTGCTGCCATAGGAGGAATTGTGGTTGACATAGGGACTTTGTAGTTGTCATGGGAGCATTCAGGTATGCAAAAAAGGCATTCAGGCCATTGTGGCTGATATGGAGTGCAATGTGGCATTTGTGGTGGCATTGATGCTGGCATAGATAGAATTGAGGGCTTTATGGTTGTTCGATAAATTATTAATTGGCACTTAGGGCATTGTGGCTCGCATATGAGTAATTTGGGGATAGTGGCTGTCATGGGGGGGCATTGTGGATTTTATGTAAGCATTGTGTCTGGTAAAGTAGACAATGAGGACATAGTGGTTGTCATGGGACATTTTAGTTGTCCTGGTTCTATTGATGTTGGCTTAGGGAGCATTGAGGACAATATGGCTGGAATTGTGAGCATTAGATTATCATGGAGCATAGTGGCTGGGATAAGGGATATTGTGAACCTTGCAGATGTCATGGCTGCATTTTGACTGGGAAATGGGACATTGTTGATTTCATGGGGGCAATTTAGCTGGCATTTAGAGCACATTAGCTGGCATGGAGGACAATTTACGATCGTGGGGGCATTGGGGCTGGCATAAGAGGCATTGGCAGCACTGTGTCTGCGCTAAAGTACATTGTGGCTCGCATAGTGGCATTGTGGCTCCTGGCATAATGACTGTCATGGGGCATTGTAGTTGTCATAGGGCTATTGAAGCCATTGTGGCTGTCATGGTATTATTGCAGTTAACTTAGGCGGCATTGAGAGCAATGTGGTTTGGATAAGGGGCATTGTGAAAGGAATAAGGGGCACTGGACTTTGTATCTGTCATGGGGACATTTTAGCTGCCATATGGGATATTGGTTAGAAGCATTATGGCTGTCACGTGGTATTGGCTGTAATGGGGGCTTTGTGGTTAGCTGGCAGGGAGGAAGTTGTGGCTAACATTGAGGATATTATGACTGGGATATGGGACATAGCGAGTGTCATGAGGATATTGTGGCTTGCAGGTGTCATTATGGCTGGCACGGGGACTTGTGTCTGTCATGTCTTGGTTAGCAAAGGGGAAAGTGAGTTCATTGTGGCTTTAATAAAGGCATAGTGGCTTGCAAAGGAGCATTGACATTTGGTGCTTTCCATTTTGGCCTTCGGGCTGGCATAAGGGGCATTGAAAGCATTGTTGCATGGATAAAGTACATTGTGGTCGCATGATTGTTGATTTTCTGGTGGCTTTGTGGCTGTCATGGAGGGCATTTGACTGTCATAGTGGCATTGTGTCCCTTATAAATGACATTGTGGGTTTCATGAGGGCATAGTAACTCTTATAGGAGCATTATTGCCAGCATTGGGCATTGTAAATGCCTTGGTGTCATTGAGCGCAATGTCATTGTCATTGGCGCAGTGTGCCTTACATGGGAGCTTTGTGGCTGTCATGTGGTTAATTGTAGTTTGCATATAGATACTGAGGCCAGTGTGTTGAATAAAGGACATTTGGGTGGTCATTGTAGCTTGGATAAGGGGTATCACCGGCATTGCTCCTGGGATAAAGTACACTGTAGCTGGCATGGGGACTTTGTGGCTGGCATAGTGGCCACTGAAGGCATTTTTGTGGAGATAACGTAGATTGCGTGTGTCATGGGATCAATGGGGGTGTCATGGGGTTTTAGTGACTTAGGAGACCATGTAAATGACATGGGGCATAATGTGGCTATTATAAGAACCTTGTGGCTGGCATGGCGCACTGTAGCTGGAATAAGGTACATTGTGGGTGTTGTGAGTGCATTGTGGCTAACCTGAAAAGCATTGTGGCTTTTTTTAAGGTCTTGTAGCTGGCACGGCAGGCACTATGGTTGTCATGTGGGAATTTTGGTTGGCTTAGCAGGTATTGAAGGCATGGTGATTTGCATAGGGGGCATTGATGACTTTGTGGTTGTCATGTGCGGGAAATGTGGCTGGCACTGAGGACTTTGTGGCTGTCATTGGAGCCATTTAGATGTGGTGGGACAATGTAGCTGTCATAGGTGCATTTTGTATGTCATTGGAAAATTGTGACTGTCGTGGCTTTTTGATTTAGGGTTTGCGTGGACGATGTTTTTTTTTTTACTATGAGTGGCACAGTATAGTTGATGTGTCTAATTTTCTTTGCCTCTCTAGTGATTTGGCCACAAGTTGCAAGTCAGCATCTAGCTATTTTCGCTACTAGTGATATCACTTTGTGTCTTAACCTGGCGCATGTGAGGTCTTTGTTGAATGTGTGATATTCTTCATGATGACTGATAATAGCTATATTGTGTCCTCTCTAGGTCACATTTAGGCCCATGTCATATATGAGTTATAAATGGTCCACTGAATAGATTGAAGAATGATTTTCTGTTTTATACAGATGTGGAGGAGAGTGCTATTTCTTCTAGACATCTGATCTTTGATGTGATTGGTGACTAATTTTGGGATTGTGATCAGAGTTGATTATATCCTACTTATAGCTTCTAGTCAAGATGGGGTGGTTTGTGCATACTCTTGGATAGGAAGACTTGAGGTTAGATCTCTAATTTGGCTCCTCAGAATGTATCATAGAAAGGGTTTAATTGGCCCTTAAAATATTTGGGGGTTTCATTAGAAACTAGGCACACTAAAATCTCTTTACTGTTTTCAATACATCTATAGCATATACCAGGAATGTATTATCACACCTCTTTCTTGATTTTTTTTTTCTAGGTGTCTATTTGAAAGTGAAGAGAAGCAAGATATGGAATCCTCCAGACAGCGGCAATAGAGGAATCAAATGACTGGTAATTAATATTATTATTAATTACTGATAATTATCAGGCTAGTTTCTAGCTCTGGACTTTCAGAGGTGTGGTAATACCTTCCCGGTATATAAGGATATATGTCTAGTAGTACATATATTGGCTATAGATATTTAAGGGCATTGTAAATGCCTTTGTGTTCTACACATGGGTGCACTGCATTTACATTCCAACATACACATTCATCACCATCTCCACTTCCCCAATGGGAAATTTTTGGCTGGTATGGAGGGTATTGTGGCTGGCATAGGGAGAATTGAGGGCATAGAGTCTGTCCTCGCGGAATTGTAATTAGCATTGAAGACATTGTTGCTGTAATACGATGCATTCCGTGATGTTGTTGTCAGAGGACATTGTGGCTTTTATGGTAACATCGTGACTGGGAATTAGGGATAGTGTGGCTGTCATGAGGACATTGTGACTTTTTTGGAGGCATTGTGATATTTGTGTTGGGATTGTGACTAGTAAAGTGAACAATGAGGGCATTGTGACTTAGTTGGAGATGTGGTATTAAAATGGGCATTGTGTTTGGGAATGTGGTAGTTGTCATGAGAGCATTTTGTTTGTCTTGGGGCATTATTAAGAGGCAATAAGTGAATTGTGGTTGCCATGGTTGTATTCCGAATGGCTAAGAGGACATGGAGAATAATGTGGCTGGGATAAGGGACATTGTGGATGTCATGTGGCATAGTGGCTCTCATGAGTGCATTGTTACATGAATGGGAGCCATTTTGGCTGGTATTTGGCTATTTGGATAAGACATATAGCCGGTGTCATGTGGACATTGTAACTGTCCTCGCGGAATTGTAATTACCATTGAAGGCATTGTTGCTGTCATTAGATGGCATTGTGACTTAGTTGGAGATGTGGTATTAAAATGGGCATTGTATTTGGGAAAGTGGTAGTTGTCATGAAATCATTTTGTTTGTCTTGGGGCATTATGGTTCTCTTAAGAGGCAATAAGTGAATTGTGGTTGTCATGGTTGTATTCCGAATGGCTAAGGGGGCATTAAGGATAATGTGGCTGGCATTGTGGGACGGCTAAGGGGGCATTAAGGATAATGTGGCTGGCATTGTGGGACTTGTGGCTGTAATAGAGCTATTGTAGCTGGGATAAGGGACATTGTGGATGTCATGGGGGCATAGTGGCTCTTATGAGTGCATTGTTGCTTGAATGGGAGCCATTGTGACTGGTATTTGGCTATTTGGATAAGATATATAGTGGGTGTTCTGTGGGCATTGCTTCTTGCATTAGGGGCATTGTGTGTAGAATGGGGGCAATCTAGTTGGAATAGGGCTATTAATGGCATTGTGAAAGGCATGGAGGGCATTGTGCCATTTCTTCATTTTCGTTGGCAAAAGGGGAATTGAGAACATTGTGGCTGTAATGGAGATATTGTGCCTGGGCTCAGGGACAGTGTGGCAGACATGTGGGCATAATGGCTCCAGAGGAACACTGTGTCTGGCACGTGGGCATTGCTGCCATAGGAGGAATTGTGGTTGACATAGGGACTTTGTAGTTGTCATGGGAGCATTCAGGTATGCAAAAAAGGCATTCAGGCCATTGTGGCTGATATGGAGTGCAATGTGGCGTTTGTGGTGGCATTGATGCTGGCATAGATAGAATTGAGGGCTTTATGGTTGTTCGATAAATTATTAATTGGCACTTAGGGCATTGTGGCTCGCATATGAGTAATTTGGGGATAGTGGCTGTCATGGGGGGGCATTGTGGATTTTATGTAAGCATTGTGTCTGGTAAAGTAGACAATGAGGACATAGTGGTTGTCATGGGACATTTTAGTTGTCCTGGTTCTATTGATGTTGGCTTAGGGAGCATTGAGGACAATATGGCTGGAATTGTGAGCATTAGATTATCATGGAGCATAGTGGCTGGGATAAGGGATATTGTGGACCTTGCAGATGTCATGGCTGCATTTTGACTGGGAAATGGGACATTGTTGATTTCATGGGGGCAATTTAGCTGGCATTTAGAGCACATTAGCTGGCATGGAGGACAATTTACGATCGTGGGGGCATTGGGGCTGGCATAAGAGGCAT
Organism: Rhinoderma darwinii; assembly: GCF_050947455.1. NCBI lineage: Eukaryota > Metazoa > Chordata > Amphibia > Anura > Rhinodermatidae > Rhinoderma > Rhinoderma darwinii. The sequence goes on from NC_134689.1 coordinate 371,944,885, forward strand.
TGGCAGCACTGTGTCTGCGCTAAAGTACATTGTGGCTCGCATAGTGGCATTGTGGCTCCTGGCATAATGACTGTCATGGGGCATTGTAGTTGTCATAGGGCTATTGAAGCCATTGTGGCTGTCATGGTTGTATTGCAGTTAACTTAGGCGGCATTGAGAGCAATGTGGTTTGGATAAGGGGCATTGTGAAAGGAATAAGGGACATTGGACTTTGTATCTGTCATGGGGACATTTTAGCTGCCATATGGGATATTGGTTAGAAGCATTATGGCTGTCACGTGGTATTGGCTGTAATGGGGGCTTTGTGGTTGGCTGGCAGGGAGGAAGTTGTGGCTAACATTGAGGATATTATGACTGGGATATGGGACATAGCGAGTGTCATAAGGATATTGTGGCTTGCAGGTGTCATTATGGCTGGCACGGGGACTTGTGTCTGTCATGTCTTGGTTAGCAAAGGGGAAAGTGAGTTCATTGTGGCTTTAATAAAGGCATAGTGGCTTGCAAAGGAGCATTGACATTTGGTGCTTTCCATTTTGGCCTTCGGGCTGGCATAAGGGGCATTGAAAGCATTGTTGCATGGATAAAGTACATTGTGGTCGCATGATTGTTGATTTTCTGGTGGCTTTGTGGCTGTCATGGAGGGCATTTGACTGTCATAGTGGCATTTTGTCCCTTATAAATGACATTGTGGGTTTCATGAGGGCATAGTAACTCTTATAGGAGCATTATTGCCAGCATTGGGCATTGTAAATGCCTTGGTGTCATTGAGCGCAATGTCATTGTCATTGGCGCATTGTGCCTTACATGGGAGCTTTGTGGCTGTCATGTGGTTAATTGTAGTTTGCATATAGATACTGAGGCCAGTGTGTTGAATAAAGGACATTTGGGTGGTCATTGTAGCTTGGATAAGGGGTATCACCGGCATTGCTCCTGGGATAAAGTACACTGTAGCTGGCATGGGGACTTTGTGGCTGGCATAGTGGCCACTGAAGGCATTTTTGTGGAGATAACGTAGATTGCGTGTGTCATGGGATCAATGGGGGTGTCATGGGGTTTTAGTGACTTAGGAGACCATGTAAATGACATGGGGCATAATGTGGCTATTATAAGAACCTTGTGGCTGGCATGGCGCACTGTAGCTGGAATAAGGTACATTGTGGGTGTTGTGAGTGCATTGTGGCTAACCTGAAAAGCATTGTGGCTTTTTTTAAGGTCTTGTAGCTGGCACGGCAGGCACTATGGTTGTCATGTGGGAATTTTGGTTGGCTTAGCAGGTATTGAAGGCATGGTGATTTGCATAGGGGGCATTGATGACTTTGTGGTTGTCATGTGCGGGAAATGTGGCTGGCACTGAGGACTTTGTGGCTGTCATTGGAGCCATTTAGATGTGGTGGGACAATGTAGCTGTCATAGGTGCATTTTGTATGTCATTGGAAAATTGTGACTGTCGTGGCTTTTTGATTTAGGGTTTGCGTGGACGATGTTTGTTTTTTTACTATGAGTGGCACAGTATAGTTGATGTGTCTAATTTTCTTTGCCTCTCTAGTGATTTGGCCACAAGTTGCAAGTCAGCATCTAGCTATTTTCGCTACTAGTGATATCACTTTGTGTCTTAACCTGGCGCATGTGAGGTCTTTGTTGAATGTGTGATATTCTTCATGATGACTGATAATAGCTATATTGTGTCCTCTCTAGGTCACATTTAGGCCCATGTCATATATGAGTTGTAAATGGTCCACTGAATAGATTGAAGAATGATTTTCTGTTTTATACAGATGTGGAGGAGAGTGCTATTTCTTCTAGACATCTGATCTTTGATGTGATTGGTGACTAATTTTGGGATTGTGATCAGAGTTGATTATATCCTACTTATAGCTTCTAGTCAAGATGGGGTGGTTTGTGCATACTCTTGGATAGGAAGACTTGAGGTTAGATCTCTAATTTGGCTCCTCAGAATGTATCATAGAAAGGGTTTAATTGGCCCTTAAAATATTTGGGGGTTTCATTAGAAACTAGGCACACTAAAATCTCTTTACTGTTTTCAATACATCTATAGCATATACCTGGAATGTATTATCACACCTCTTTCTTGATTTTTTTTTTCTAGGTGTCTATTTGAAAGTGAAGAGAAGCAAGATATGGAATCCTCCAGACAGCGGCAATAGAGGAATCAAATGACTGGTAATTAATATTATTATTAATTACTGATAATTATCAGGCTAGTTTCTAGCTCTGGACTTTCAGAGGTGTGGTAATACCTTCCCGGTATATAAGGATATATGTCTAGTAGTACATATATTGGCTATAGATATTTAAGGGCATTGTAAATGCCTTTGTGTTCTACACATGGGTGCACTGCATTTACATTCCAACATACACATTCATCACCATCTCCACTTCCCCAATGGGAAATTTTTGGCTGGTATGGAGGGTATTGTGGCTGGCATAGGGAGAATTGAGGGCATAGAGTCTGTCCTCGCGGAATTGTAATTAGCATTGAAGACATTGTTGCTGTAATACGATGCATTCCGTGATGTTGTTGTCAGAGGACATTGTGGCTTTTATGGTAACATCGTGACTGGGAATTAGGGATAGTGTGGCTGTCATGAGGACATTGTGACTTTTTTGGAGGCATTGTGATATTTGTGTTGGGATTGTGACTAGTAAAGTGAACAATGAGGGCATTGTGACTTAGTTGGAGATGTGGTATTAAAATGGGCATTGTGTTTGGGAATGTGGTAGTTGTCATGAGAGCATTTTGTTTGTCTTGGGGCATTATTAAGAGGCAATAAGTGAATTGTGGTTGCCATGGTTGTATTCCGAATGGCTAAGAGGACATGGAGAATAATGTGGCTGGGATAAGGGACATTGTGGATGTCATGTGGCATAGTGGCTCTCATGAGTGCATTGTTACATGAATGGGAGCCATTTTGGCTGGTATTTGGCTATTTGGATAAGACATATAGCCGGTGTCATGTGGACATTGTAACTGTCCTCGCGGAATTGTAATTACCATTGAAGGCATTGTTGCTGTCATTAGATGGCATTGTGACTTAGTTGGAGATGTGGTATTAAAATGGGCATTGTATTTGGGAAAGTGGTAGTTGTCATGAAATCATTTTGTTTGTCTTGGGGCATTATGGTTCTCTTAAGAGGCAATAAGTGAATTGTGGTTGTCATGGTTGTATTCCGAATGGCTAAGGGGGCATTAAGGATAATGTGGCTGGCATTGTGGGACGGCTAAGGGGGCATTAAGGATAATGTGGCTGGCATTGTGGGACTTGTGGCTGTAATAGAGCTATTGTAGCTGGGATAAGGGACATTGTGGATGTCATGGGGGCATAGTGGCTCTTATGAGTGCATTGTTGCTTGAATGGGAGCCATTGTGACTGGTATTTGGCTATTTGGATAAGATATATAGTGGGTGTTCTGTGGGCATTGCTTCTTGCATTAGGGGCATTGTGTGTAGAATGGGGGCAATCTAGTTGGAATAGGGCTATTAATGGCATTGTGAAAGGCATGGAGGGCATTGTGCCATTTCTTCATTTTCGTTGGCAAAAGGGGAATTGAGAACATTGTGGCTGTAATGGAGATATTGTGCCTGGGCTCAGGGACAGTGTGGCAGACATGTGGGCATAATGGCTCCAGAGGAACACTGTGTCTGGCACGTGGGCATTGCTGCCATAGGAGGAATTGTGGTTGACATAGGGACTTTGTAGTTGTCATGGGAGCATTCAGGTATGCAAAAAAGGCATTCAGGCCATTGTGGCTGATATGGAGTGCAATGTGGCGTTTGTGGTGGCATTGATGCTGGCATAGATAGAATTGAGGGCTTTATGGTTGTTCGATAAATTTGTAATTGGCACTTAGGGCATTGTGGCTCGCATATGAGTAATTTGGGGATAGTGGCTGTCATGGGGGGGCATTGTGGATTTTATGTAAGCATTGTGTCTGGTAAAGTAGACAATGAGGACATAGTGGTTGTCATGGGACATTTTAGTTGTCCTGGTTCTATTGATGTTGGCTTAGGGAGCATTGAGGACAATATGGCTGGAATTGTGAGCATTAGATTATCATGGAGCATAGTGGCTGGGATAAGGGATATTGTGGACCTTGCAGATGTCATGGCTGCATTTTGACTGGGAAATGGGACATTGTTGATTTCATGGGGGCAATTTAGCTGGCATTTAGAGCACATTAGCTGGCATGGAGGACAATTTACGATCGTGGGGGCATTGGGGCTGGCATAAGAGGCATTGGCAGCACTGTGTCTGCGCTAAAGTACATTGTGGCTCGCATAGTGGCATTGTGGCTCCTGGCATAATGACTGTCATGGGGCATTGTAGTTGTCATAGGGCTATTGAAGCCATTGTGGCTGTCATGGTTGTATTGCAGTTAACTTAGGCGGCATTGAGAGCAATGTGGTTTGGATAAGGGGCATTGTGAAAGGAATAAGGGACATTGGACTTTGTATCTGTCATGGGGACATTTTAGCTGCCATATGGGATATTGGTTAGAAGCATTATGGCTGTCACGTGGTATTGGCTGTAATGGGGGCTTTGTGGTTGGCTGGCAGGGAGGAAGTTGTGGCTAACATTGAGGATATTATGACTGGGATATGGGACATAGCGAGTGTCATGAGGATATTGTGGCTTGCAGGTGTCATTATGGCTGGCACGGGGACTTGTGTCTGTCATGTCTTGGTTAGCAAAGGGGAAAGTGAGTTCATTGTGGCTTTAATAAAGGCATAGTGGCTTGCAAAGGAGCATTGACATTTGGTGCTTTCCATTTTGGCCTTCGGGCTGGCATAAGGGGCATTGAAAGCATTGTTGCATGGATAAAGTACATTGTGGTCGCATGATTGTTGATTTTCTGGTGGCTTTGTGGCTGTCATGGAGGGCATTTGACTGTCATAGTGGCATTGTGTCCCTTATAAATGACATTGTGGGTTTCATGAGGGCATAGTAACTCTTATAGGAGCATTATTGCCAGCATTGGGCATTGTAAATGCCTTGGTGTCATTGAGCGCAATGTCATTGTCATTGGCGCATTGTGCCTTACATGGGAGCTTTGTGGCTGTCATGTGGTTAATTGTAGTTTGCATATAGATACTGAGGCCAGTGTGTTGAATAAAGGACATTTGGGTGGTCATTGTAGCTTGGATAAGGGGTATCACCGGCATTGCTCCTGGGATAAAGTACACTGTAGCTGGCATGGGGACTTTGTGGCTGGCATAGTGGCCACTGAAGGCATTTTTGTGGAGATAACGTAGATTGCGTGTGTCATGGGATCAATGGGGGTGTCATGGGGTTTTAGTGACTTAGGAGACCATGTAAATGACATGGGGCATAATGTGGCTATTATAAGAACCTTGTGGCTGGCATGGAGCACTGTAGCTGGAATAAGGTACATTGTGGGTGTTGTGAGTGCATTGTGGCTAACCTGAAAAGCATTGTGGCTTTTTTTAAGGTCTTGTAGCTGGCACGGCAGGCACTATGGTTGTCATGTGGGAATTTTGGTTGGCTTAGCAGGTATTGAAGGCATGGTGATTTGCATAGGGGGCATTGATGACTTTGTGGTTGTCATGTGCGGGAAATGTGGCTGGCACTGAGGACTTTGTGGCTGTCATTGGAGCCATTTAGATGTGGTGGGACAATGTAGCTGTCATAGGTGCATTTTGTATGTCATTGGAAAATTGTGACTGTCGTGGCTTTTTGATTTAGGGTTTGCGTGGACGATGTTTGTTTTTTTACTATGAGTGGCACAGTATAGTTGATGTGTCTAATTTTCTTTGCCTCTCTAGTGATTTGGCCACAAGTTGCAAGTCAGCATCTAGCTATTTTCGCTACTAGTGATATCACTTTGTGTCTTAACCTGGCGCATGTGAGGTCTTTGTTGAATGTGTGATATTCTTCATGATGACTGATAATAGCTATTATATTGTGTCCTCTCTAGGTCACATTTAGGCCCATGTCATATATGAGTTGTAAATGGTCCACTGAATAGATTGAAGAATGATTTTCTGTTTTATACAGATGTGGAGGAGAGTGCTATTTCTTCTAGACATCTGATCTTTGATGTGATTGGTGACTAATTTTGGGATTGTGATCAGAGTTGATTATATCCTACTTATAGCTTCTAGTCAAGATGGGGTGGTTTGTGCATACTCTTGGATAGGAAGACTTGAGGTTAGATCTCTAATTTGGCTCCTCAGAATGTATCATAGAAAGGGTTTAATTGGCCCTTAAAATATTTGGGGGTTTCATTAGAAACTAGGCACACTAAAATCTCTTTACTGTTTTCAATACATCTATAGCATATACCTGGAATGTATTATCACACCTCTTTCTTGATTTTTTTTTTCTAGGTGTCTATTTGAAAGTGAAGAGAAGCAAGATATGGAATCCTCCAGACAGCGGCAATAGAGGAATCAAATGACTGGTAATTGATATTATTATTAATTACTGATAATTATCAGGCTAGTTTCTAGCTCTGGACTTTCAGAGGTGTGGTAATACCTTCCCGGTATATAAGGATATATGTCTAGTAGTACATATATTGGCTATAGATATTTAAGGGCATTGTAAATGTCTTTGTGTTCTACACATGGGTGCACTGCATTTACATTCCAACATACACATTCATCACCATCTCCACTTCCCCAATGGGAAATTTTTGGCTGGTATGGAGGGTATTGTGGCTGGCATAGGGAGAATTGAGGGCATAGAGTCTGTCCTCGCGGAATTGTAATTAGCATTGAAGACATTGTTGCTGTAATACGATGCATTCCGTGATGTTGTTGTCAGAGGACATTGTGGCTTTTATGGTAACATCGTGACTGGGAATTAGGGATAGTGTGGCTGTCATGAGGACATTGTGACTTTTTTGGAGGCATTGTGATATTTGTGTTGGGATTGTGACTAGTAAAGTGAACAATGAGGGCATTGTGACTTAGTTGGAGATGTGGTATTAAAATGGGCATTGTGTTTGGGAATGTGGTAGTTGTCATGAGAGCATTTTGTTTGTCTTGGGGCATTATTAAGAGGCAATAAGTGAATTGTGGTTGCCATGGTTGTATTCCGAATGGCTAAGAGGACATGGAGAATAATGTGGCTGGGATAAGGGACATTGTGGATGTCATGTGGCATAGTGGCTCTCATGAGTGCATTGTTACATGAATGGGCGCCATTTTGGCTGGTATTTGGCTATTTGGATAAGACATATAGCCGGTGTCATGTGGACATTGTAACTGTCCTCGCGGAATTGTAATTACCATTGAAGGCATTGTTGCTGTCATTAGATGGCATTGTGACTTAGTTGGAGATGTGGTATTAAAATGGGCATTGTGTTTGGGAATGTGGTAGTTGTCATGAGAGCATTTTGTTTGTCTTGGGGCATTATGGTTCTCTTAAGAGGCAATAAGTGAATTGTGGTTGTCATGGTTGTATTCCGAATGGCTAAGGGGGCATTAAGGATAATGTGGCTGGCATTGTGGGACGGCTAAGGGGGCATTAAGGATAATGTGGCTGGCATTGTGGGACTTGTGGCTGTAATAGAGCTATTGTAGCTGGGATAAGGGACATTGTGGATGTCATGGGGGCATAGTGGCTCTTATGAGTGCATTGTTGCTTGAATGGGAGCCATTGTGACTGGTATTTGGCTATTTGGATAAGATATATAGTGGGTGTTCTGTGGGCATTGCTTCTTGCATTAGGGGCATTGTGTGTAGAATGGGGGCAATCTAGTTGGAATAGGGCTATTAATGGCATTGTGAAAGGCATGGAGGGCATTGTGCCATTTCTTCATTTTCGTTGGCAAAAGGGGAATTGAGAACATTGTGGCTGTAATGGAGATATTGTGCCTGGGCTCAGGGACAGTGTGGCAGACATGTGGGCATAATGGCTCCAGAGGAACACTGTGTCTGGCACGTGGGCATTGCTGCCATAGGAGGAATTGTGGTTGACATAGGGACTTTGTAGTTGTCATGGGAGCATTCAGGTATGCAAAAAAGGCATTCAGGCCATTGTGGCTGATATGGAGTGCAATGTGGCGTTTGTGGTGGCATTGATGCTGTCATAGATAGAATTGAGGGCTTTATGGTTGTTCGATAAATTATTAATTGGCACTTAGGGCATTGTGGCTCGCATATGAGTAATTTGGGGATAGTGGCTGTCATGGGGGGGCATTGTGGATTTTATGTAAGCATTGTGTCTGGTAAAGTAGACAATGAGGACATAGTGGTTGTCATGGGACATTTTAGTTGTCCTGGTTCTATTGATGTTGGCTTAGGGAGCATTGAGGACAATATGGCTGGAATTGTGAGCATTAGATTATCATGGAGCATAGTGGCTGGGATAAGGGATATTGTGGACCTTGCAGATGTCATGGCTGCATTTTGACTGGGAAATGGGACATTGTTGATTTCATGGGGGCAATTTAGCTGGCATTTAGAGCACATTAGCTGGCATGGAGGACAATTTACGATCGTGGGGGCATTGGGGCTGGCATAAGAGGCATTGGCAGCACTGTGTCTGCGCTAAAGTACATTGTGGCTCGCATAGTGGCATTGTGGCTCCTGGCATAATGACTGTCATGGGGCATTGTAGTTGTCATAGGGCTATTGAAGCCATTGTGGCTGTCATGGTTGTATTGCAGTTAACTTAGGCGGCATTGAGAGCAATGTGGTTTGGATAAGGGGCATTGTGAAAGGAATAAGGGACATTGGACTTTGTATCTGTCATGGGGACATTTTAGCTGCCATATGGGATATTGGTTAGAAGCATTATGGCTGTCACGTGGTATTGGCTGTAATGGGGGCTTTGTGGTTGGCTGGCAGGGAGGAAGTTGTGGCTAACATTGAGGATATTATGACTGGGATATGGGACATAGCGAGTGTCATAAGGATATTGTGGCTTGCAGGTGTCATTATGGCTGGCACGGGGACTTGTGTCTGTCATGTCTTGGTTAGCAAAGGGGAAAGTGAGTTCATTGTGGCTTTAATAAAGGCATAGTGGCTTGCAAAGGAGCATTGACATTTGGTGCTTTCCATTTTGGCCTTCGGGCTGGCATAAGGGGCATTGAAAGCATTGTTGCATGGATAAAGTACATTGTGGTCGCATGATTGTTGATTTTCTGGTGGCTTTGTGGCTGTCATGGAGGGCATTTGACTGTCATAGTGGCATTTTGTCCCTTATAAATGACATTGTGGGTTTCATGAGGGCATAGTAACTCTTATAGGAGCATTATTGCCAGCATTGGGCATTGTAAATGCCTTGGTGTCATTGAGCGCAATGTCATTGTCATTGGCGCATTGTGCCTTACATGGGAGCTTTGTGGCTGTCATGTGGTTAATTGTAGTTTGCATATAGATACTGAGGCCAGTGTGTTGAATAAAGGACATTTGGGTGGTCATTGTAGCTTGGATAAGGGGTATCACCGGCATTGCTCCTGGGATAAAGTACACTGTAGCTGGCATGGGGACTTTGTGGCTGGCATAGTGGCCACTGAAGGCATTTTTGTGGAGATAACGTAGATTGCGTGTGTCATGGGATCAATGGGGGTGTCATGGGGTTTTAGTGACTTAGGAGACCATGTAAATGACATGGGGCATAATGTGGCTATTATAAGAACCTTGTGGCTGGCATGGCGCACTGTAGCTGGAATAAGGTACATTGTGGGTGTTGTGAGTGCATTGTGGCTAACCTGAAAAGCATTGTGGCTTTTTTTAAGGTCTTGTAGCTGGCACGGCAGGCACTATGGTTGTCATGTGGGAATTTTGGTTGGCTTAGCAGGTATTGAAGGCATGGTGATTTGCATAGGGGGCATTGATGACTTTGTGGTTGTCATGTGCGGGAAATGTGGCTGGCACTGAGGACTTTGTGGCTGTCATTGGAGCCATTTAGATGTGGTGGGACAATGTAGCTGTCATAGGTGCATTTTGTATGTCATTGGAAAATTGTGACTGTCGTGGCTTTTTGATTTAGGGTTTGCGTGGACGATGTTTGTTTTTTTACTATGAGTGGCACAGTATAGTTGATGTGTCTAATTTTCTTTGCCTCTCTAGTGATTTGGCCACAAGTTGCAAGTCAGCATCTAGCTATTTTCGCTACTAGTGATATCACTTTGTGTCTTAACCTGGCGCATGTGAGGTCTTTGTTGAATGTGTGATATTCTTCATGATGACTGATAATAGCTATATTGTGTCCTCTCTAGGTCACATTTAGGCCCATGTCATATATGAGTTGTAAATGGTCCACTGAATAGATTGAAGAATGATTTTCTGTTTTATACAGATGTGGAGGAGAGTGCTATTTCTTCTAGACATCTGATCTTTGATGTGATTGGTGACTAATTTTGGGATTGTGATCAGAGTTGATTATATCCTACTTATAGCTTCTAGTCAAGATGGGGTGGTTTGTGCATACTCTTGGATAGGAAGACTTGAGGTTAGATCTCTAATTTGGCTCCTCAGAATGTATCATAGAAAGGGTTTAATTGGCCCTTAAAATATTTGGGGGTTTCATTAGAAACTAGGCACACTAAAATCTCTTTACTGTTTTCAATACATCTATAGCATATACCTGGAATGTATTATCACACCTCTTTCTTGATTTTTTTTTTCTAGGTGTCTATTTGAAAGTGAAGAGAAGCAAGATATGGAATCCTCCAGACAGCGGCAATAGAGGAATCAAATGACTGGTAATTAATATTATTATTAATTACTGATAATTATCAGGCTAGTTTCTAGCTCTGGACTTTCAGAGGTGTGGTAATACCTTCCCGGTATATAAGGATATATGTCTAGTAGTACATATATTGGCTATAGATATTTAAGGGCATTGTAAATGCCTTTGTGTTCTACACATGGGTGCACTGCATTTACATTCCAACATACACATTCATCACCATCTCCACTTCCCCAATGGGAAATTTTTGGCTGGTATGGAGGGTATTGTGGCTGGCATAGGGAGAATTGAGGGCATAGAGTCTGTCCTCGCGGAATTGTAATTAGCATTGAAGACATTGTTGCTGTAATACGATGCATTCCGTGATGTTGTTGTCAGAGGACATTGTGGCTTTTATGGTAACATCGTGACTGGGAATTAGGGATAGTGTGGCTGTCATGAGGACATTGTGACTTTTTTGGAGGCATTGTGATATTTGTGTTGGGATTGTGACTAGTAAAGTGAACAATGAGGGCATTGTGACTTAGTTGGAGATGTGGTATTAAAATGGGCATTGTGTTTGGGAATGTGGTAGTTGTCATGAGAGCATTTTGTTTGTCTTGGGGCATTATTAAGAGGCAATAAGTGAATTGTGGTTGCCATGGTTGTATTCCGAATGGCTAAGAGGACATGGAGAATAATGTGGCTGGGATAAGGGACATTGTGGATGTCATGTGGCATAGTGGCTCTCATGAGTGCATTGTTACATGAATGGGAGCCATTTTGGCTGGTATTTGGCTATTTGGATAAGACATATAGCCGGTGTCATGTGGACATTGTAACTGTCCTCGCGGAATTGTAATTACCATTGAAGGCATTGTTGCTGTCATTAGATGGCATTGTGACTTAGTTGGAGATGTGGTATTAAAATGGGCATTGTATTTGGGAAAGTGGTAGTTGTCATGAAATCATTTTGTTTGTCTTGGGGCATTATGGTTCTCTTAAGAGGCAATAAGTGAATTGTGGTTGTCATGGTTGTATTCCGAATGGCTAAGGGGGCATTAAGGATAATGTGGCTGGCATTGTGGGACGGCTAAGGGGGCATTAAGGATAATGTGGCTGGCATTGTGGGACTTGTGGCTGTAATAGAGCTATTGTAGCTGGGATAAGGGACATTGTGGATGTCATGGGGGCATAGTGGCTCTTATGAGTGCATTGTTGCTTGAATGGGAGCCATTGTGACTGGTATTTGGCTATTTGGATAAGATATATAGTGGGTGTTCTGTGGGCATTGCTTCTTGCATTAGGGGCATTGTGTGTAGAATGGGGGCAATCTAGTTGGAATAGGGCTATTAATGGCATTGTGAAAGGCATGGAGGGCATTGTGCCATTTCTTCATTTTCGTTGGCAAAAGGGGAATTGAGAACATTGTGGCTGTAATGGAGATATTGTGCCTGGGCTCAGGGACAGTGTGGCAGACATGTGGGCATAATGGCTCCAGAGGAACACTGTGTCTGGCACGTGGGCATTGCTGCCATAGGAGGAATTGTGGTTGACATAGGGACTTTGTAGTTGTCATGGGAGCATTCAGGTATGCAAAAAAGGCATTCAGGCCATTGTGGCTGATATGGAGTGCAATGTGGCGTTTGTGGTGGCATTGATGCTGGCATAGATAGAATTGAGGGCTTTATGGTTGTTCGATAAATTATTAATTGGCACTTAGGGCATTGTGGCTCGCATATGAGTAATTTGGGGATAGTGGCTGTCATGGGGGGGCATTGTGGATTTTATGTAAGCATTGTGTCTGGTAAAGTAGACAATGAGGACATAGTGGTTGTCATGGGACATTTTAGTTGTCCTGGTTCTATTGATGTTGGCTTAGGGAGCATTGAGGACAATATGGCTGGAATTGTGAGCATTAGATTATCATGGAGCATAGTGGCTGGGATAAGGGATATTGTGGACCTTGCAGATGTCATGGCTGCATTTTGACTGGGAAATGGGACATTGTTGATTTCATGGGGGCAATTTAGCTGGCATTTAGAGCACATTAGCTGGCATGGAGGACAATTTACGATCGTGGGGGCATTGGGGCTGGCATAAGAGGCATTGGCAGCACTGTGTCTGCGCTAAAGTACATTGTGGCTCGCATAGTGGCATTGTGGCTCCTGGCATAATGACTGTCATGGGGCATTGTAGTTGTCATAGGGCTATTGAAGCCATTGTGGCTGTCATGGTTGTATTGCAGTTAACTTAGGCGGCATTGAGAGCAATGTGGTTTGGATAAGGGGCATTGTGAAAGGAATAAGGGACATTGGACTTTGTATCTGTCATGGGGACATTTTAGCTGCCATATGGGATATTGGTTAGAAGCATTATGGCTGTCACGTGGTATTGGCTGTAATGGGGGCTTTGTGGTTGGCTGGCAGGGAGGAAGTTGTGGCTAACATTGAGGATATTATGACTGGGATATGGGACATAGCGAGTGTCATGAGGATATTGTGGCTTGCAGGTGTCATTATGGCTGGCACGGGGACTTGTGTCTGTCATGTCTTGGTTAGCAAAGGGGAAAGTGAGTTCATTGTGGCTTTAATAAAGGCATAGTGGCTTGCAAAGGAGCATTGACATTTGGTGCTTTCCATTTTGGCCTTCGGGCTGGCATAAGGGGCATTGAAAGCATTGTTGCATGGATAAAGTACATTGTGGTCGCATGATTGTTGATTTTCTGGTGGCTTTGTGGCTGTCATGGAGGGCATTTGACTGTCATAGTGGCATTGTGTCCCTTATAAATGACATTGTGGGTTTCATGAGGGCATAGTAACTCTTATAGGAGCATTATTGCCAGCATTGGGCATTGTAAATGCCTTGGTGTCATTGAGCGCAATGTCATTGTCATTGGCGCATTGTGCCTTACATGGGAGCTTTGTGGCTGTCATGTGGTTAATTGTAGTTTGCATATAGATACTGAGGCCAGTGTGTTGAATAAAGGACATTTGGGTGGTCATTGTAGCTTGGATAAGGGGTATCACCGGCATTGCTCCTGGGATAAAGTACACTGTAGCTGGCATGGGGACTTTGTGGCTGGCATAGTGGCCACTGAAGGCATTTTTGTGGAGATAACGTAGATTGCGTGTGTCATGGGATCAATGGGGGTGTCATGGGGTTTTAGTGACTTAGGAGACCATGTAAATGACATGGGGCATAATGTGGCTATTATAAGAACCTTGTGGCTGGCATGGAGCACTGTAGCTGGAATAAGGTACATTGTGGGTGTTGTGAGTGCATTGTGGCTAACCTGAAAAGCATTGTGGCTTTTTTTAAGGTCTTGTAGCTGGCACGGCAGGCACTATGGTTGTCATGTGGGAATTTTGGTTGGCTTAGCAGGTATTGAAGGCATGGTGATTTGCATAGGGGGCATTGATGACTTTGTGGTTGTCATGTGCGGGAAATGTGGCTGGCACTGAGGACTTTGTGGCTGTCATTGGAGCCATTTAGATGTGGTGGGACAATGTAGCTGTCATAGGTGCATTTTGTATTTCATTGGAAAATTGTGACTGTCGTGGCTTTTTGATTTAGGGTTTGCGTGGACGATGTTTGTTTTTTTACTATGAGTGGCACAGTATAGTTGATGTGTCTAATTTTCTTTGCCTCTCTAGTGATTTGGCCACAAGTTGCAAGTCAGCATCTAGCTATTTTCGCTACTAGTGATATCACTTTGTGTCTTAACCTGGCGCATGTGAGGTCTTTGTTGAATGTGTGATATTCTTCATGATGACTGATAATAGCTATTATATTGTGTCCTCTCTAGGTCACATTTAGGCCCATGTCATATATGAGTTGTAAATGGTCCACTGAATAGATTGAAGAATGATTTTCTGTTTTATACAGATGTGGAGGAGAGTGCTATTTCTTCTAGACATCTGATCTTTGATGTGATTGGTGACTAATTTTGGGATTGTGATCAGAGTTGATTATATCCTACTTATAGCTTCTAGTCAAGATGGGGTGGTTTGTGCATACTCTTGGATAGGAAGACTTGAGGTTAGATCTCTAATTTGGCTCCTCAGAATGTATCATAGAAAGGGTTTAATTGGCCCTTAAAATATTTGGGGGTTTCATTAGAAACTAGGCACACTAAAATCTCTTTACTGTTTTCAATACATCTATAGCATATACCTGGAATGTATTATCACACCTCTTTCTTGATTTTTTTTTTCTAGGTGTCTATTTGAAAGTGAAGAGAAGCAAGATATGGAATCCTCCAGACAGCGGCAATAGAGGAATCAAATGACTGGTAATTGATATTATTATTAATTACTGATAATTATCAGGCTAGTTTCTAGCTCTGGACTTTCAGAGGTGTGGTAATACCTTCCCGGTATATAAGGATATATGTCTAGTAGTACATATATTGGCTATAGATATTTAAGGGCATTGTAAATGTCTTTGTGTTCTACACATGGGTGCACTGCATTTACATTCCAACATACACATTCATCACCATCTCCACTTCCCCAATGGGAAATTTTTGGCTGGTATGGAGGGTATTGTGGCTGGCATAGGGAGAATTGAGGGCATAGAGTCTGTCCTCGCGGAATTGTAATTAGCATTGAAGACATTGTTGCTGTAATACGATGCATTCCGTGATGTTGTTGTCAGAGGACATTGTGGCTTTTATGGTAACATCGTGACTGGGAATTAGGGATAGTGTGGCTGTCATGAGGACATTGTGACTTTTTTGGAGGCATTGTGATATTTGTGTTGGGATTGTGACTAGTAAAGTGAACAATGAGGGCATTGTGACTTAGTTGGAGATGTGGTATTAAAATGGGCATTGTGTTTGGGAATGTGGTAGTTGTCATGAGAGCATTTTGTTTGTCTTGGGGCATTATTAAGAGGCAATAAGTGAATTGTGGTTGCCATGGTTGTATTCCGAATGGCTAAGAGGACATGGAGAATAATGTGGCTGGGATAAGGGACATTGTGGATGTCATGTGGCATAGTGGCTCTCATGAGTGCATTGTTACATGAATGGGCGCCATTTTGGCTGGTATTTGGCTATTTGGATAAGACATATAGCCGGTGTCATGTGGACATTGTAACTGTCCTCGCGGAATTGTAATTACCATTGAAGGCATTGTTGCTGTCATTAGATGGCATTGTGACTTAGTTGGAGATGTGGTATTAAAATGGGCATTGTGTTTGGGAATGTGGTAGTTGTCATGAGAGCATTTTGTTTGTCTTGGGGCATTATGGTTCTCTTAAGAGGCAATAAGTGAATTGTGGTTGTCATGGTTGTATTCCGAATGGCTAAGGGGGCATTAAGGATAATGTGGCTGGCATTGTGGGACGGCTAAGGGGGCATTAAGGATAATGTGGCTGGCATTGTGGGACTTGTGGCTGTAATAGAGCTATTGTAGCTGGGATAAGGGACATTGTGGATGTCATGGGGGCATAGTGGCTCTTATGAGTGCATTGTTGCTTGAATGGGAGCCATTGTGACTGGTATTTGGCTATTTGGATAAGATATATAGTGGGTGTTCTGTGGGCATTGCTTCTTGCATTAGGGGCATTGTGTGTAGAATGGGGGCAATCTAGTTGGAATAGGGCTATTAATGGCATTGTGAAAGGCATGGAGGGCATTGTGCCATTTCTTCATTTTCGTTGGCAAAAGGGGAATTGAGAACATTGTGGCTGTAATGGAGATATTGTGCCTGGGCTCAGGGACAGTGTGGCAGACATGTGGGCATAATGGCTCCAGAGGAACACTGTGTCTGGCACGTGGGCATTGCTGCCATAGGAGGAATTGTGGTTGACATAGGGACTTTGTAGTTGTCATGGGAGCATTCAGGTATGCAAAAAAGGCATTCAGGCCATTGTGGCTGATATGGAGTGCAATGTGGCGTTTGTGGTGGCATTGATGCTGGCATAGATAGAATTGAGGGCTTTATGGTTGTTCGATAAATTATTAATTGGCACTTAGGGCATTGTGGCTCGCATATGAGTAATTTGGGGATAGTGGCTGTCATGGGGGGGCATTGTGGATTTTATGTAAGCATTGTGTCTGGTAAAGTAGACAATGAGGACATAGTGGTTGTCATGGGACATTTTAGTTGTCCTGGTTCTATTGATGTTGGCTTAGGGAGCATTGAGGACAATATAGCTGGAATTGTGAGCATTAGATTATCATGGAGCATAGTGGCTGGGATAAGGGATATTGTGGACCTTGCAGATGTCATGGCTGCATTTTGACTGGGAAATGGGACATTGTTGATTTCATGGGGGCAATTTAGCTGGCATTTAGAGCACATTAGCTGGCATGGAGGACAATTTACGATCGTGGGGGCATTGGGCTGGCATAAGAGGCATTGGCAGCACTGTGTCTGCGCTAAAGTACATTGTGGCTCGCATAGTGGCATTGTGGCTCCTGGCATAATGACTGTCATGGGGCATTGGAGTTGTCATAGGGCTATTGAAGCCATTGTGGCTGTCATGGTATTATTGCAGTTAACTTAGGCGGCATTGAGAGCAATGTGGTTTGGATAAGGGGCATTGTGAAAGGAATAAGGGACACTGCACTTTGTATCTGTCATGGGGACATTTTAGCTGCCATATGGGATATTGGTTAGAAGCATTATGGCTGTCACGTGGTATTGGCTGTAATGGGGGCTTTGTGGTTGGCTGGCAGGGAGGAAGTTGTGGCTAACATTGAGGATATTATGACTGGGATATGGGACATAGCGAGTGTCATGAGGATATTGTGGCTTGCAGGTGTCATTATGGCTGGCACGGGGACTTGTGTCTGTCATGTCTTGGTTAGCAAAGGGGAAAGTGAGTTCATTGTGGCTTTAATAAAGGCATAGTGGCTTGCAAAGGAGCATTGACATTTGGTGCTTTCCATTTTGGCCTTCGGGCTGGCATAAGGGGCATTGAAAGCATTGTTGCATGGATAAAGTACATTGTGGTCGCATGATTGTTGATTTTCTGGTGGCTTTGTGGCTGTCATGGAGGGCATTTGACTGTCATAGTGGCATTGTGTCCCTTATAAATGACATTGTGGGTTTCATGAGGGCATAGTAACTCTTATAGGAGCATTATTGCCAGCATTGGGCATTGTAAATGCCTTGGTGTCATTGAGCGCAATGTCATTGTCATTGGCGCATTGTGCCTTACATGGGAGCTTTGTGGCTGTCATGTGGTTAATTGTAGTTTGCATATAGATACTGAGGCCAGTGTGTTGAATAAAGGACATTTGGGTGGTCATTGTAGCTTGGATAAGGGGTATCACCGGCATTGCTCCTGGGATAAAGTACACTGTAGCTGGCATGGGGACTTTGTGGCTGGCATAGTGGCGACTGAAGGCATTTTTGTGGAGATAACGTAGATTGCGTGTGTCATGGGATCAATGGGGGTGTCATGGGGTTTTAGTGACTTAGGAGACCATGTAAATGACATGGGGCATAATGTGGCTATTATAAGAACCTTGTGGCTGGCATGGCGCACTGTAGCTGGAATAAGGTACATTGTGGGTGTTGTGAGTGCATTGTGGCTAACCTGAAAAGCATTGTGGCTTTTTTTAAGGTCTTGTAGCTGGCACGGCAGGCACTATGGTTGTCATGTGGGAATTTTGGTTGGCTTAGCAGGTATTGAAGGCATGGTGATTTGCATAGGGGGCATTGATGACTTTGTGGTTGTCATGTGCGGGAAATGTGGCTGGCACTGAGGACTTTGTGGCTGTCATTGGAGCCATTTAGATGTGGTGGGACAATGTAGCTGTCATAGGTGCATTTTGTATGTCATTGGAAAATTGTGACTGTCGTGGCTTTTTGATTTAGGGTTTGCGTGGACGATGTTTTTTTTTTTACTATGAGTGGCACAGTATAGTTGATGTGTCTAATTTTCTTTGCCTCTCTAGTGATTTGGCCACAAGTTGCAAGTCAGCATCTAGCTATTTTCGCTACTAGTGATATCACTTTGTGTCTTAACCTGGCGCATGTGAGGTCTTTGTTGAATGTGTGATATTCTTCATGATGACTGATAATAGCTATATTGTGTCCTCTCTAGGTCACATTTAGGCCCATGTCATATATGAGTTGTAAATGGTCCACTGAATAGATTGAAGAATGATTTTCTGTTTTATACAGATGTGGAGGAGAGTGCTATTTCTTCTAGACATCTGATCTTTGATGTGATTGGTGACTAATTTTGGGATTGTGATCAGAGTTGATTATATCCTACTTATAGCTTCTAGTCAAGATGGGGTGGTTTGTGCATACTCTTGGATAGGAAGACTTGAGGTTGGATCTCTAATTTGGCTCCTCAGAATATATCATAGAAAGGGTTTAATTGGCCCTTAAAATATTTGGGGATTTCATTAGAAACTAGGCACACTAAAATCTCTTTACTGTTTCCAATACATCTATAGCATATACCAGGAATGTATTATCACAACTCTTTCTTGATTTTTTTTTCTAGGTTTCTATTTGAAAGTGAAGAGAAGCAAGATATGGAATCCTCCAGACAGCGGCAATAGAGGAATCAAATGACTGGTAATTGATATTATTATTAGTCTATGGGGCAGTACAGACAGTCCGTGCTTTTTGCGCAGCGTTTGTCTGCTGCGCAAAAAGCGCGACAGGTTCAATAACTCTGCGTATTTCGCGCATCACGCACCCATTGAAGTCAATGGGTGCGTGAAAATCACGCGCACCACACGGAAGCACTTCCGTGGGACGAGCGTGATTCGCGCAACAGCAGTGAAAAGGATGAATGAAAACCGAAAAGCACCACGTGCTTTTCTGTTTCCGAACATCCAAACGGAGTGTCTTTGCGTACCGAACTTCACCGGGTTCGGCCAAACTCGTTTTGGCCGATCCCGGCAAAAAAATTATCGGTACGCGACGTCAGGAGATAGTCACTGTCCATGGTGCTGAAAGAGTTAAACTGTTTCAGCACCATGGACAGTGACTTGCGATCCCAAAATACATTAACCTGTAAAAAAAACCCGAAGTTCTAACTTACCGATTACTCCTGTCTCCTTCCTGCAGTCCGACCTCCCGGGATGACACTTCAGTTCAAGTGACAGCTCCAGCCAATCACAGGCCAAGCACAGGCTGCAGCCAATCACAGGCTGCAGCGGTCACTTGGACTGCTGCGTCATCCAGGGAGGTGGGGCCCGATGTCAAGAGAGGCGCGTCACCAAGGACGCGTCACCAAGGACGCGTCACCAAGGCAACGGCCGGGAAGTTCTCGGTAAGTAGGAACTTTATCTTTTTTTTGTACAGGTTTTTCGCTGTTGTGTTCGGCATTCACTGTCGAGGGTGCTGAAAGATTTAGCTCTTTCAGCACCTTGGACAGTGACGGGCGTTGACAAGCCTCATCTCTATGATGCCGGCTGCGCGAAAATCACGCAGCCGCGCATCAGACACGCATGACACACGCAGCTGTCAAATGGTTTTTGCGCTCGCAAAACGCTGCGTTGTTTGCGCGCGCAAAAACGCAACGTTCGTGTGAATCTCCCCTAACTTTGTGAAAAAAGATCGTTTTTTTAAATAAAAAGCATTACTGTCACCTACATTATAGCGCTGATCTCCTTATGTAGGAGACAGAGCACTTATAATGTGGTGACAGAGTCTCTTTAATGACTGTCAAAGTGAGAGGGAAAGTATGTCAGACAAGGTCCTTGTAGGAGAAGTAAAGCAGCAAAACAACAAGTATTTTCAATATTAATACATGCTGACATCTTTATATCTGGACAGATGGAATTAACAAAATCAAATAAATTGATTTGTTCTTAGTTGTAGATAGACAGACAGACAGACAGACAGACAGACAGATAGATAGACAGATAGATAGACAGATAGATAGACAGACAGATAGATAGATAGATAGATAGATAGATAGATAGATAGATAGATAGATAGATAGATAGATAGATAGATAGATAGATACATGGCCGGCCTTAGATATGTTCGACCAGTGCGGTCACACAGTGCGCCAGCCGCCACACTGCAAGAGGGGCGCCAGCGGGTGTGTGTATCCCCGCGCCGTTGCAACTACCAGCGGTTCAGGTGCCACTCGCTAACTGCACCCAGGGCCGGCCTTAGGCAGTCGCCTTTCTGCCCGGGCGCTTCTTCACTTAGTGGCCATCACTACCGCTGTAGCAGCCACAGTGGCTGCTAGCAGCGACACCGGGCATGAGGGCGGTGGGGCCGCTACCAGCCGCTGCGGCTGCTATAGCGGTAGCGACGGCACTATAGCAGAGCAGGGAGGTATCTCCCTGCTCTGCTATCTACTAGCGCCACTGTAGCTCCCTGAAAGAGTGGAATCTCCATGTGGCCGGGGATTCTGCTCCTGGAGCGCTCCTTGATGTCTCTGGATGTATATGGACAGTGACATCAGGGAAAACTCCTGAAGCGGAATGCCCAGTCACAGCGTTGCCGACGCTGTGACCGGGGATTCCACTCCAGGAGAAGCAAATTACGTCATGGACACAGACAACAGGAGCTTCTCCTGGAGTAGAATCGACGGTCACAGCGTCGGCAACGCTGTGGATGGGGATTCCGCTTCAGGAGTTTCCCCTGATATCACTGTCCATATATGGACAGAGACATCAAGGAGCGCTCCAGGAGTGGAATCCCCGACCACACGGGGATTCCGCTCCTTCAGGGAGCTACAGTGGCGCTATCCACACTCGAAGGGGGGGGGGGGTTCTATTTACAAGGGGGCTGTGGGCTGTGTGGCACTAGCTACAAAAAAGGACAACTGTGCAGGAGCACACAAAATACCCAGCTTTCCTGGCTATCAAATAAATGTGTCGAAATAAACTAAGATCTAACTTTTATTTAATCTACATAAAATGATTAATCTTTTAGCAAGTCTAAATAAAGGTTATATCTTAGTTTATTTCCACACATTTATTTGATAGCCAGGAAAGCTGGGTATTTTGTGTGCTCCTGCACAGTTGTCTTTTTTTGAATGTCTATTGCCCGCCAGCTATCAGGGTAATTTCGTAGTACCTAGAAGGGGGCTGTGGGCAGTGTGGCAATACCTACCAGGGGGCTGTGGGCTGTGTGGCACTACCAATGAGGGGGCTGTGGGCTGTGTGGCACTACCAACCAGGGGGCTGTGGGCTGTGTGGCACTACCAACCAGCGGGCGGTGGGCTGTGTGGCACTACCAACCAGGGGGCTGTGTGGCACTCCCTACCAGAGGGCTGTGGGATGTGTGGCACTCCCTACCAGGGGGCTGTGCGGCACTCCCTACCAGGGGACTGTGCGGCACTCCCTACCAGGGGGCTGTGCAGCATTCCATAGCAGGGGGCTGTGCGTCCCTCCCTACCAGGGCGCTACCTACAAGGGGGATATCTGGCGCTACCTACAAGGGGACTGTATGGTGCTACCTACAAGGGGGCTGTCCGGCACTACCTACAAGTGGGCTGTGTGGTGCTACCTACAAGGGGCTGTGTGGTGCTACCCACAAGGGGGCTGTGTGGCGCTACCCACAAGGGGCTGTGTGGCGCTACCTACATGGGGCTGTGTGGCGCAACCTACAGGAGGAATCTGTGAGTGGTGGTCTGATGGTCATTTCACTGTGAGTGGTGGGCTGATGGTCATTTTACTGTGAGTTGGGGTCTGATGGTCATTTTACTGTGAGTGGGGACTGATGGTCTTCAAGAAAATACCTGCGGCGCCCGTTTGGAGCTTTTTTTTCCTGCGTCTTTTGCATTCGCTTCAACGGCTTTATAAAAAACACAAAAAAAAGGTCACACAACGCTGTCAGTTGCTGAAGGAATTTTGAGGCAGATTTTTTTTGCCTTACAAAAAAAGTGTGTGAACATACCCTATGAGTGTAGTGCTTGTTCTTAGCCGTTTTCTGTCTTTCTTGAAACAATTTTTGGTAGGGGGGCCCTGAGGAAATTTTATTTTTCCAGTGCTGCCTCGAGTCCCGAAAAGGTTGGGAAACTTTGTACTAGGCTACAGGATGACGCCGTGGAGCATCTCAGTTCGTCAATTTTTGTTTTTGTTTGGGGGCACTGTCTACAAGGGGGAGGTGGGAGACTGTATGGCACTGTCTACAAGAGAGAGGTGGGTGCACTGTATAGCACGATCTACAAAAAGGAGATGGGGATTATGGCACTGTCTACAGGGAGGCTATATGGCAAAATCTACAGGGGGGCACTATACTGTGCGGGGGCCACTAAGCGGACATTATATTGTGTAGGGGTACTACAGGTGGCATAATACTGTGGGCACAATTAGAGGACAAAATACTGTGTCCTTGAAGGGGTTGTAATATATTATTAAATATTAATATTATTATTATACTGATTACACTAAAGGGGCATTATAATTTTTTTATGGGGAATTTTTTTTTAATGATGCGGTGGGGCGCCGAAAGATCATTTCGCACAGGGCGCCATCTATCCTAGGGCCGGCCTTGGATAGATAGATAGATAGATAGATAGATAGATAGATAGATAGATAGATAGATAGATAGATAGATAGATAGATAGATAGATAGATAGATATGAGATAAAGGGACTAGAGAGATAGAAGCTGGGAAGCACTAGCAGAATATAGTGAAGAGATATCCTGCATGACCAATTCCTTAAAAAATTAAGCTTTATTCCAAATTGAATAAAATCTAGCGGAGGGGTGAAGTAGATTGTTTTGAAGCAGATTTGTGCTTTAATTTACGCCAATTTCTGCCCCGTCTCTTTTGCTAAGCCCCACACCAGGGGCGTAGCTAGGTGGGGCAGGCGGGGCAACCTGAAGGATACGGATAGGGGGTCGCCAAAGAGCAGCTGATCGCTTCTGACAGGTGCCCCGTATGTGGGACACCTGCAGCAGCTTAGGAAGAGCCAGGACATTACGGTGTTCTGACTGGGCTCTGTGACGGCCAGGGAGTGGACCAGTCCAGTCACCTGACCTCACGTCAGTGACAAGAGGTCAGATGACTCAGGTCAGGGGACAGGTCCACTCCCGTGCTGCAGCCTTCCTGCATGTGCTCTGTGCTCTGCCGAGAAGCAGAGAGGAAGCTCCGCACACAACCCGTCCTGAACTGTCAGCAAGGAGACATGGTGAGTGTGTGTGTATATGTGTGTGTAATGTGTGTCTCTGTGTTTGTATGTGCATATGTTACAGTGTGTGTGTGTGTGTATGCGTGTGTGTGTGTGTGTGTGTGTGTGTGTGTGTGTGTCTGTGTCTCTGCATGTGTTTGTCTCTTACATCTACTACATTATCTGTACTCTGAGAGTTATCTCTGTGTTATCTGTGGTGTTACATAGGACTGCAGGTAACACTACTATCTGTATTTAGAGAGTTATCACTGTGTTATCTGTGGTGTTACAAGGGACTGCAGATAACACTACTACATTATCTGTACTCAGAGAGATATGACTGTGTTATCTGTGGTGTTACATAGGACTGCAGGGAACATCTACTACATTATCTGTACTGTGTGCTAAATTACAATCTCAGCTCTGCTACACAGTACAGATAATGTAGTAGATGTTACCTGCAGTCCTATGTTACACCACAGATAACAGTGATATCTCTCTGAGTACAGATAATGCAGTAGTGTTACCTGCAGTCCTATGTAACACCACAGATAACACAGTGATAACGCTCTGAGTACAGATAATGTAGTAGATGTTATCTTCAGTCCTATGTAACACCACAGATAACAGTGATATCTCTCTGAGAACAGATAATGTAGTAGTGTTACCTGCAGTCCTATGTAACACCACAGATAACACAGTGATAACTCTTTAAATACAGATAGTAGTGTTACCTGCAGTCCTACGTAACACCACAGATAACACAGTGATAACTCTCTGAGTACAGATAATGTAGTAGTTGTTGCCTGCAGTCCTATGTAACACCACAGATAACACATTGTGCTAAATTACAATCTCAGCTCTGCTACAATGTGTTATCTGTGGTGTTACATAGGACTGCAGGCAACAGCTACTACATTATCTGTACTCAGAGAGTTATCACTGTGTTATCTGTGGTGTTACATAGGACTGCAGGTAACACTACTATCTGTAAGGAAGGGGGTAGGGAAACAGACAAGTGAGCCCTAATCTACCCGCCACTCAGTCCCTGCCTACTTGCAACTACCTGCCCTAGGCGACGGGGTACAACTGGGCGACGGTCCCTACGCTCAGTAAGTGCACGACAGACAAACAGACAAGGGTACACAAAACTAAGGGAAATGGGGCAGTTGCCCACGGCAACACCGTGAGCAACAAGAGTGGTGAACGAGCCGAGTCAAACCAGGAGTGTACGAGGTACCAAACGCAGAGCAGGAGAGTAGTGAACAAGCCGAGTCAAACCAAGAGTGTACGAGGTACCAAACGCAGAGCAGGAGAGTAGTCCGTAAGCCAGGGTCAGTATGAAGCAGGGTCAAATAGTTCAGAAGCTGCAGCAGGGCCAGGAAACCAAACGAGAAGAATCACAAGCAAGGAGGAACAGGAAAGGCAGGTATAAATAGACAGAGGGCGGGAGCTAGCTCCGTCTGGCCAGGCTGTGATAGGCTCTCCCACTCCTAAGCCTGCCATCCTGAGTGGTGGAAGATGGAGTCAGTCTCACAGACATAGAAGCAGGTGCAGACTGATTACCTATGGGCCTTGACACAGAAGCTCTGCCTGGCAGATCCTTTACACTATCTGTATTTTGAGAGTTATCACTGTGTTATCTGTGTTGTTACATAGGACTGCAGGTAACATCTACTACATTATCTGTGCTGTGTACATATGTGCCTGTGTGCGTATATATGAGTCTGTTTGTAAATGTGTCTTTGTGCTTGTATATTTGTGCCTTTTATGTATTTGCATATGTTCCTGTCTGTGTATTTATCTGCCGGTGTCTGTGTATATGTGTCTGTACGTCTATATATTTACCTGTTTGTATATATTCCAGAATGTGTGTATGTATATTTGCCTGTATGTCTAAATATCTGTCTTTATGTATGTACAGTATATATGTTCCAGCGTGTCCATATATGTGGTTCATTTTTGGTTTGTGTAGGGGGCGGCAATAGAGAGACCCGCACAAGGCGCCATCCAAGCTAAGGCCGGCCCTGGCTGTCACCAACCCTAGTCAGAAGAAATTCCGCCGCTGCCTGCGCCGAATGACCTCCTCGGCTCCTCCGGTAAGTCACACCAGGCAGAGCGGAGAGTGGTAGCGGTAGGCTACTGCCCACCGGTCTGTTCACAGTGTGGCACTATTTAAAAGGGGTGGGAGTGTGGCGCTATTTAAAAGAGGTGGGAGTATGGCGCTATTTAAAAGGGGGGGAGTGTGGCGCTATTTGCAAAGGGGCAGCGGGCTGTGTGTGGCACTATCTACAAGGGCGGCTGTGTGTGGCACTATTTAGAAGGGGGGCTTTGTGTGGCACTATCTACTGGGGGCTGTGTGTGGCACTATCTACTGGGGGCTGTGTGTGGCACTATCTACAGGGGGCTGTGTGTGGCCTCTTTAATTTATTTTCTTTTAATTTATTTTTATGTTAATTACATTATAGAACTATATCGCTTGTAAAATGTAGAAATGCTTTTATACTCAAGTTACATTAAAAAAATTGTGAACAAAAAATTACATCTCATTGATTGGTAGGGAAAGAAAACATGGCGAGGGGGAAGGAGATGTCGGGAAATAAGTTGGGGGGGTGGGCGCCAATCTGAATCTTTGCCCCGGGTGCAGGAGAACCTAGCTACGCCTCTGCCCACACAGTTTTTGGTAAAGTGACATGAGCGACGCCAAAAGCGTAATATACTGTGTTAATGGAGACTTTTGTGGCATTTGCTCCTTTTCTACACCAGAAAACTGGCATAGAACGATTAATAAATTCCTCCCGCTCACCTCTTTACTGCTGATTGAGAAATCGATCTTGGTCATGATTGTCTCATTGGCACTTGTGTCATCCACACCACAGGTTTTTGGTGTCTCCTGGGCTTGATACTGGTAAACAGCATGTTCTCCAGTCTCCGACATCTTCAGAGGTTGAATCAAGAATTTATTTTCTTGTGTCGTAATAATGCCCCTAAAAGAAAATATTCATATATCTTTTGAGTCATTTGCCATATTCACCTCGGACCATGGCATGAACGTTCCTAGTGGCATGTAAAGTTATTGCTTCCCATGTAATAAAGCACTTCAGAATATTCTACTGCTTTATAAATAAAGATCATGATTATTGTCTCACCTTAATCCATTGCATGTGCTCAGGCTGACCTGTGAACTGTTGTCATTCTTCACATACCCTTGATAAAAGCAGTGATCCTACAAGATGCAAAAATAAGTAATCATCACCTGCATTAAAAACTTAAGCTGGTCATACTCATATAATGAGAAAAGTCGTCAGAATCCGCCTATATTGATGGGCTTGGCCAATGAGTTTATGTGTATGGTGGCCTCCTGTCATATCAGACGTCGAGGGAAAGAAGGGTCACGCCTGTTGGAGATAAGCCCCTGCCAGAGGGATCTGGTAGCAGCCCTTTCCCCTCTGCCCATTGAAATAACAAATCTGCTTGGTCCAACCAAGCGTGCATATTTATGAGAGAGTCGGGTGAAATAACTCTCACCAAAATGAGTGTTTAAGGCTAGGGCTAGATGGCAAATTTGGCTGCGTCTAAAGGGAGCACAACCAAAGATTGCTATGGCACTCCGCGTACATCGAAGTAATGTAAGTAAATATGGCCGTGTTGCGACCCGCAAGTTACCGTGACCAGTCGCAAGTAATACAAAAAGTTAGGATTTCTTGTGACAGTCGCGGCAACTTGCGGGTCACAATAAGGCCACATTGACTTACATTACTTCAATGTACACAGTGCAACACATCGATCTTTAGATTCGTAGCTTGTGTTTTGGCCAAAGTTGCCATGTAGCTCTAGCTATGGCTGGCTTTAGGACTATATCTTCCAAACCTGTGTCATAGATCTGGGGAGCACAGTAGCACCCCTGCTGACTAGTAGGACTAGGGCCATGGGTTCAAACCCAGTAAGAGACCCATTTCTCTAGAGTTTGCAGAACCTGATCAAGGTTGGTGGAGGCCCCTGCCTGAAAAATGTGGTGGGTGGCCCCTGTTCAGTAACAATGTCATATAATACATAGCTAACATACACATTAGATAATTTTTGGCAGAGCCCCTTAAATTTAAAATGCTTTATCTTTTCTTCATCCAGCATGTCATGCTGCTGGGAAAGGTTTTGTCACGAAACGGGTTAGTGGACCCACTAGGCCGTACCGCCGCAGCGGGGAGGCAGCTGGCCAAACAACAGGACACCCCAGAAATACAATGTCCCGCACAAGGGTACATGAATAGTCCAGATGGTGGCCGCAGCTCTGGCACAGATGAGATGGGTGCAGCAGATGGCGCCAAACGTGGCGGATGACACAGGAGCCGCAAGTTGCGCGAGATGTGGCGGATTCCTCCGGATGTGGCAGATAACACAGGACGTGGTGGATTCCTCCGGACGTGGCGGATTCCTCCGGACGTGGCAGATGACACAGGACGTGGTGGATTCCTCCGGACGTGGCAGATGACACAGGACGTGGCGGATTCCTCCGGACGTGGCAGATGACACAGAAAGTAGCGGATTCCTCCAGACGTGGCAGATGACACGGGATGTGGCAGATGACACGGGACGTGGCAGATTCCTCTGGACGTGGCAGATGACACAGGACGTGGCACGACTAGATACTAGGGCAAAGCACGGGAAACAGGAACGGGGAACAAGGTACGGGTAACAACAGGAACGGGAAACACTAAGGGACCATTTGCAAGACAGACTGGGAAAACTAACAACGCTCAGGCATCGAACTAGGGGGCTGGACCCCTCTTATAGCCCAGGGTACTCACGGGTCAAAGGTCGTTCAAGATGTCCGGTGCGCGCGCTGCCCCTTTAAGAACAGGGACGAGCGTGCGCGCGCACCCTGCGGGCTCCGGCGGAGGTGAGTGGATGCAAGCGCTGGCGTCTCCTGAGGAGGAGGCTGGGGCCAGCGCTTGCCGACTTGTGGCTACGGCTGTCAGCGGGAGGCTGGAGCTGACAGCCCGCAGCCACGGACATTACAGTATCCCCCCTCTTACGCCCCCTCTTCTTGGGACCGGAGCGAGAGAGAAACTTCTTTAGAAGAGTAGGGACATTGAGGTTCCCCTCTGGCTCCCAGGACCTCTCTTCGGGACCAAACCCCCTCCAATCCACCAAATACAAGGTCTTTCCTCTCACTCTCTTGGTGTCCAAGATCTCCTTTACCTCAAAGATGTCCGAGGAGCCGCTGGCAGCAACCGCAGGGCTGGGAGTCTTGGAATAGCGGTTTAGCATCACAGGCTTCAGGAGGGAGACGTGGAAGGAGTTGGGAATCCTGAGGGTAGGAGGAAGCCGAAGCTTGTAGGCGACAGGGTTGATCTGCTGCAGGACCTCGAATGGTCCAAGGAACCTGGGAGCGAACTTGTATGAGGGCATCTTCAAGTGAATGTTCCGAGAGGACAGCCAGACTTTAGTCCCCGGAAGATACTGAGGCGGCTCTCTTCTCTTAGTATCTGCCTTTCGCTTCATGCAATCTACTGCCAGCAAAATAGAGGACCGGGTCTGTTGCCAGATTTGCAGGAAGTCCCCATATGCAGAGTCAGCAGCGGGAACCTGGGATGAAGTCGACACAGGAAGAGGGACTCTGGGATGTTGACTGTAGACAATGTGAAATGGAAAGGAAGTGGTGGACTCACTTGTGTGGTTGTTGTAAGAAAATTCGGCCCATGGTAGAAGCTGTACCCAGTTATCGTGCTGTGAAGAGATGAAATGGCGGAGATAATTTTCCATGATCTGGTTGATCCTCTCAACTTGCCCATTGGACTGGGGGTGATAGGCAGAGGAAAAGTCCAATCTCACATCCAGGAGTTTACAGAGGGCTCTCCAGAACTTAGAGGTAAACTGAACCCCCCGGTCGGACACAATGTGAAGAGGCAAGCCATGCAAGCGGAAGATGTGCTGGATGAAGAGACTTGCCAGACGAGGAGCAGAAGGTAGGCCGGTCAACGGGATAAAATGAGCCATCTTAGAGAACCGGTCCACCACCACCCAGACAGTGTTACATCCTGCTGAGGGGGGAAGGTCAGTGACGAAGTCCATCGCAATGTGCTGCCAGGGGGCATTGGGCACAGGCAGAGGTTGAAGCAGGCCGGCAGGCTTGCTGTGAGTCACTTTGTTAGAGGCACACACCGTGCAAGAAAAGACAAAGTCCAGAACATCCTTATGTAGCGTGGACCACCAAAAGTGACGAGCGATCAGGTCTCGGGTTTTACGGACACCGGCGTGCCCAGCAAGTTTAGAACTATGTCCCCAGCGGCGAATTCTTCTCCTGTCCGCCAACCTAACAAAAGTCCTCCCAGGAGTGATGTCTCTAACCTGCAGAGGATTAGCAGTGACGATGCAGGACGGGTCTATGATGGTCTGGAGGGACTCCACCGTGTCTACCGTCTCAAACGATCTGGACAGGGCATCTGCCCTCACATTCTTGTCCGCGGGACGGTAGTGGAGCGCAAACAGAAAACGGGTGAAGAACAGCGACCACCTGGCTTGACAAGGATTAAGTCTTTGAGCGGACTGAAGGTAAGTGAGGTTCTTGTGGTCGGTGAAGATCAGGATGGGGTGAGCAGCGCCCTCCAGAAGATGTCTCCACTCCTCCAGAGCCAATTTGATGGCCAGCAGCTCCCGATCTCCAATGGAGTAATTGCGCTCAGCAGAGGAAAACAGTCTAGAGTAGTAGCCACATACTACAGCCTTTCCTTTGGAGCTCATCTGGAACAGAAGTGCACCTGCACCGACAGAGGAAGCGTCCACTTCCAGTGAGAACTGCCGAGATACGTCAGGGTGATGGAGGATCGAGGCTGAAGTGAAGGCACTCTTCAGGCTATTAAATGCAGACTCTGCCTCTAGAGTCCACACTTTGGCGTTCACACCCTTCTTGGTAAGGGTCGAGATGGGAGACGTCAGAGAAGAGAAGTTAGGAATAAACTGCCGGTAGAAATTGGCGAATCCCAGGAACCGCTGTATGGCCCTTAAGCCTTGGGGACGTGGCCACTCCAGGACAGCCTTCACTTTCTCAGGATCCATCTTGAGGCCTTGATCCGAGATGATGTAGCCCAGGAAGGGCAGAGAACTCTTCTCAAAGACGCACTTCTCCAGCTTGGCGTATAAATGATTCTCCCTCAATCGTAGTAGAACCTGACGAACATGCCTCCGATGAGTCGTCTGATCTGGGGAGAAAATCAAAATATCATGGAGATAAACAACAACACAGACATAGAGTAGATCTCGGAAGATGTCGTTAACGAACTCCTGAAACACTGCTGGAGCGTTACACAGTCCGAAGGGCATCACCAGGTATTCGTAGTGCCCGTCCCGGGTGTTAAATGCCGTCTTCCATTCGTCACCCCGGCGAATCCGGACTAGATTGTAAGCCCCATGTAGGTCTAGCTTAGAAAAAATTTTGGCCCCACGTATGCGATCAAATAGCTCAGAGATGAGTGGCAACGGGTATTTGTTCTTGACTGTGATCAGGTTGAGGCCTCTGTAGTCAATGCAGGGACTAAGGGATCCATCCTTCTTTTTAACGAAGAAGAATCCAGCCCCGGCCGGGGAGGAAGATTTTCGTATAAAACCCCTCTCCAGATTCTCCTTTATATAGGCCGACATGGATAGAGACTCAGGCAAGGAGAGAGGATATACCCGTCCACGGGGAAGAGAGGCATTAGGAACCAGTTCAATGGGGCAGTTATAGGTGCGATGTGGAGGCAGCGTCTCAGCCTCCTTTTTGCTGAAAACATCTGCATACTGAGCAAAATGGGGAGGCAGTCCCGACAGCGACTGAGGCAGAGAAGGCTTGACAGGATGGATCTGCAACAGACAACGACCATGGCACTTGGAGCCCCATTGGAGAACCTCTCCAGAATTCCTGGAAACAGGAACGGGGAACAAGGTACGGGTAACAACAGGAACGGGAAACACTAAGGGACCATTTGCAAGACAGACTGGGAAAACTAACAACGCTCAGGCATCGAACTAGGGGGCTGGACCCCTCTTATAGCCCAGGGTACTCACGGGTCAAAGGTCGTTCAAGATGTCCGGTGCGCGCGCTGCCCTTTTAAGAGCGGGGACGAGCGTGCGCGCGCACCCTGCGGGCTCCGGCGGAGGTGAGTGGATGCAAGCGCTGGCGTCTCCTGAGGAGGAGGCTGGGGCCAGCGCTTGCCGACTTGTGACTGCGGCTGTCAGCGGGAGGCTGGAGCTGACAGCCCGCAGCCACGGACATTACAGGTTTGATGGACAAGAGGAAACTGGGTTGTTTAGAAGGCCCCTAAGTGGTGAAGGCCCCAGGGCATTTGCCCCTTTTGACCTCCCTATGTTCTGGCCCTGGGGATTTGTATGCCAATGTTTTTTTCATAGAAGATTTTTAGAACCGAACCAAATGAATGTAAATACATACAACATAGATTTTTCAAGATGCCTCAACACTGTATGTTTATAGACCTTACAGAAGAGATGAGGGCTTTGATATGGAATTAGTATATTCTCCCTGTGCTCATGTTGGTATCTCAGGTTTCCTCCCACACTCTTATGAAAATTGTCTATAACATGTGTGTATATTTGGCATACAGGGAGAATATTTCCGAAGACCCTCTTAGTGATAGGAAAGACCTTACCTTCATCTCAGGACTGGTGGTAACTGGGGAACCATCTTTCAGGTAATGAGTCTCTGTGTAATTCTCAGATATTAAGTCTCTGTAAGAAGAGCAGGAAATGTATTAGAATACATCGCAGAGTAACGGGCCAGGGACCAAGTCTAAGGCCGAGGGGTCAACTAATTATCTCCTTTGATTTTTTATCTCATGCAATGGGTTGCTTTTAGGTTATGTGTCAAGGGGAGGGATAATACAGCACAGGGTAAATGCTGGGAAAATTTTGATAGTATCAAGGGAAGGCGGTAGTTTAATACGCCTAACAGAATATTAAAATAATTTATAAAACTTTTTATAATGGCCTTTTTATATAGGACATATTGGACCAGCAGCGAACACTCACTCATTCTTTTCTAGATGAAGAACCATTGGTTTACCATTCACTTCTAGCCCGTACTGCACCAGGTCTGGATATTCACTCTGTTAAGAGAAGCACATTTACAATATACTTACTAATATGGAAGTGGCAGGTAAAGAGAGGACATGTTTTGAAGGGTTTACCAAAAACATATTGATCTGAACACATTAAAAACGTTGTCAGAACAGTGAGTGGCTACAAAGAGTGTCTCTTGCGCTGGAGGACCTGTAATGTCCATGTATCTCACAGACAGACAGTGTAAGGTTTAATTTCCCCAGTGGTGGCGCTGCAGGGAAATTGAACATTGCTGCCAGGTTCCTCCACAGACATTGGCTGATTGCTGAGGACAGCAGCAGATGACCCTGTGATCTGCTTATAGTTGGGTATTTTTTTTTTTTTAACAAAAAAGGACATCACTTTTAAGCTGGGCAAAAAGGAAAATTTTTTCTCTTCTCAGTTTTCTCATATTTTTCATGATTGAATACAGCTATTCTTACATGAATGCCCATAATTTTATCTAAATTGGTCTAATATATATGGGTCAGCACTACATTTTGTGGTTGCAGAATCAAAATTCCTTGAGTGGTCATGCTCAATGACAAAAATCAGGCTACATACAGCTACCACCAGGGGGAGTTCACTACATACTTATTGCTCCCATTCGATTCTATAATAAAACCTTATGCAGTAAGCTCCCCCTAGTGGTGGGAGTCAGTATGTTACCATATTAACTCAATGACGGTAAAACAGGAAGCAGGGGACGAGCTCTGAAACAAAATAACTGAATGTATGCAAGTAACCAAAAAAGCATTTTGGACCTAAAAATGAAATTATTTTAATAAGTAGAAATTCACTTTAAACAGAAAACGTATTAACAATATTTCCCTACATTGGGAATGATCTCCCTATAAAAAATCCTTTCCTTGCATTGCTCCACAATGTTAATTCTTGATCAATTGTAGATAAACTATTGCACCTTCATTAATGACAAATGTCAGATAAATATTGTAACTGTTTTGGTAATATAGACATGCTGTTATTATCAGTCATAGTGGGGGAAAATAGCGCCATCCATTGCCACTTTTAGACATGACTTTCCTATAAACATTCATTTACTTGTGAAAGAGTACTACATTGAAGAACACAAAGTATAAACCAGTCAGGCATTACCAGGAAATGGAGGTACGTCTCAAATATAACCACACCAGCAGTAACTGAGCACAGAATACACCACAACTATAGAAATATCCAGATCAGTGGTTCTGCACAAAACATATTTACCTGTCATAGCAAAGCATCAAAACGTAGGCATAAAGTCAGCCTATATATACAGACTATACATGGAATACATGCAAAAGGTAATATCAATTGGTAATTGGTAGAGAGATATAAAATAGATATGAGATAGATCCGATAGAAATAGAAGATAGAGATAGATGATAGATAGATAGATAGATAGATAGATAGATAGATAGATAGATAGATAGATAGATAGATAGATAGATAGATAGATAGATAGATAGATAGATAGATAGATAGATAGACATAGAAAATAGAGAGAGATAGAAGATAGATAGAGAGAGAGAGAGAGAGAGAGAGATACACTGTGTGCACAATTATTAGGCAAGTTGTATTTTTGAGCATTAGTTTTATTATTGAACAACTCTAGTGCTGTCGGTCAATCCAAAATGTTAATAAACCTCAAACCTGAATATTTCTAAGTAAAAGTGAGGTTTTGGCTTTCTTAGGAGAATATCTATGTGTGTAGAATTATTATGTAACTAAATGAAAAAGGAACATTTTCCCATCTCACTTCTTTATTTTCATCTATCTGCAAAGTGAGAATAATAAACAAATAACTCAAAATTTACAAATAAACATTTCTGACATTTAAAAAAATAAAATAAATCAGTGCCCAATATAGCCCCCCTTCTTTTCAATAACAGTCATAAGCCGTCCATCCATGGCGTCTGTCAGTTTCTTAATCTGTAGATGATCAACTTTTTGTGCAGCAGCAACCACAGCCCCCCAGACACTGATCAGAGGGGTGTCCTGTTCTCCATCACCGTAAATCTGCCGTGTAAGAAGGGCCCACAAGTTCTCAATAGGGTTTAGGTCCAGTGAGGGAGGGGGCCATGTCATTATTCTTTAATCTTTAAAGAGGCTCTGTCACCGGTTTAATACTTCTCTATCACCTACCTAATCTAATAAACGCTTTGATGTAGATAACTACTGTTTTTTGTTTGTTTTTTAAAAACGTTTATTATTGACAAAGTTCTGATCATTTTTAGATTTATTTTGAAAATCAAATTTTTTTTAAATTCCCAACTGGGCGTTTTTTTTTTTCTTTCACCAAGTGGGTGTTGTAAAGCAAAGTGTATGACGCTGACCAATCAGCGTCATACACTTCTCTTCATTCATGCCCAGCTTTATTCACAGCACAGCGTGATCTCGCAAGATTTTCCCGTCACTCCGGTGAAGGACCTGCAGGAGTAAGTGACGTCACAACTTGATCTCGTGAGATCACACTGTGCTGTGAATAAAGCTGGGCATGAATGAAGAGAACTGTATGACGCTGATTGGTCAGCGTAATACACTTTGCTTTACATCGCACACTTGGTAAAACGAAAAAAAAAAACGCCCATTTGGGCATTTTTAAAAATTTCAAATAAATCTAAAAATGATCAGAACATTGTCAATAATAAATGTTTTAAAAAAACAAAACAAAATAAAACAGTAGTTATCAGCATCAAAGCGTTTATTAGATGAGGTAGAAGATAGAGAAGAATTAAACTGGTGACAGAGCCTCTTTAAGGCCTTTACTGGCTAGCCTTGCAGTGGAGTACTTCAATGCATGCGATGGAGCATTGTCCTGCATAAAAATCATGGTTTTCTTGAAAGATGCAGACTTTTTCCTGTACCACTGCTTGATGAAAGTGTCTCCTAAAAACTGGCAGTATGTTTGGGAGTTGATTTTTAGTCCATCTTCAACATGAAAAAGTTCCAACTAGCTCATCATTAATAATACCAGCCCATAGCAGTACCCCACCTCCACATTGCTGGCGTCTGAGTCAAAGTGGGGCTCTCTGCCCGTTACTGATCCAGCCACGGGCCCATCCATCTGGTCCTTTAAGAGTCACTCTCATCTCATCAGTCCATAAAACCTTTGAAAAAAATGTGTCTTCAGATATTCCTTGGCCCAGTCTTGAGGTTTCATCTTCTGTGTCTTGTTCAGTGGTGGTCGGGTTTCAGGCTTCCTTACTTTGGTCATGTCTCTGAGCACTGAACACCTTTTACTTCTGGGCACTCCAGGGAGGTTGCAGTTCTGGAATATGACAGCACTGGAGGACAATGGGTTCCTGGTCGCTTCACGTTTGAGTCTACTCAAATCTTTGGTAGTTCATTAGCATTTTTTTTCCTCAATACTTTTATTCCAACCCTGTTGACTATTTGCAACAAAACCTTTGATGGTTCTGTGATCACGCCCCAATATCTCAGCAATTTCAAGAGTGCGGCATCCCTCTGAAAGACTTAACAATTTTTGACTTTTCAGAGTCAGTTAAATCTCTTTTATTGGCCCATTTTGCCAGAAGAAAACAAGCCCCCTAATAATTCTGCACACCTTGATGTAGGGTCCTGATCTCCTTAGGCCATATTCACACGACAGGGTTTTCCCGGCCGTGTGACTGCTGTTCACAAAACGTCCGTCACACGGCCGCAGTAGGAACAATAGACCCCAAATGGAGCTATTCACACAACCAATTTTTTGACGGCCTGGGAAACCCGGCTGTCAAAAAATGGGACATGCCCTATTTTCGGCCACTCTCCCGGCCGCCCGGCTCCCATAGAAGTCTATGGGGCCGGGTAATACACGGCCATCACTGGAATGTGTCCCGAGTGACGGTCGTGTCTTCCATCGCTCTCTCTCCTTCTCCTCCTCACAGTGCGAAGTGCATGTGAGGAGGAGGAGGGTATTTTTTTGCTCCCTGTAGAAGCGGATTCCCCAATCCCCGGACACAGCTTCGGCAACGCTGTGGCTGAGGATTGGGGATTCAGCTTCAGGAGAAGTCCCTGACTTCACTGTCGATATATGGACACAGTGACTTCAGGCACTTCTGAAGCGGAATCCCCGACCCTGTAGCCGGTGTTTCCGCTCCAGGAGAAGACCCTGACTTCACTGTCCATATATGGACACAGTGACGTCAGGCACTTCTGAAGCGGAATCCCCGACCCTGTGGCCGCTGTTTCCGCTCCAGGAGAAGTCCCTGACTTCACAGTCTATACATGGACAGTGAAGTTAGTG
The DNA here is from genome assembly GCF_050947455.1 of Rhinoderma darwinii. Classification (NCBI taxonomy): domain Eukaryota; kingdom Metazoa; phylum Chordata; class Amphibia; order Anura; family Rhinodermatidae; genus Rhinoderma; species Rhinoderma darwinii. Next base: position 371,981,947 of record NC_134689.1, read on the forward strand.
ACTTCTCCTGGAAGAGGGGGGGGGGGCTATGTAAAACGTCCCTGTGTATAACTACCTACAGGGGGCTGTGTGGCACTACCTACAGGGGGCTGTGTGGCATTACCTACAAGGAGCTGTGTGGCATTACCTACAGGGGGTTGTGTGGCATTAGCTACAGGGGGCTGTGTGGCACTACCTACAGGGGGCTGTGTGGCACTACCTACAGGGGGCTGTGTGGCATTACCTACAGGGGGCTGTGTGGCACGACTTACAGGGGGGTTGTGTGGCATTACCTACAAGGGGGGCTGTGTGTCACTACCTACAGGGGAGCTGTGGCAGTATCTACAGAGGGCAGTGTGTGGCATTATCTACAGAGGGCAGTGTGTGGCATTATCTACAGAGGGCAGTGCATGGCAAAAATTTTACAAATTAAATTCATCCGATTTTAAAACGGACAGGGAAAAAAATTGGCCGTTAAAAATGGCAACACGGCCTTGAACGGGATCGGAACGGATGCAAAACAGATGCAAAACGGCCGTTTTTATCGGCCGACACTCGGACCCTGTCGTGTGAATAGAGCCTTAGGCTGCGCCGTCCCTCATTACACAAATACACATCACCTGATATGCTTCATCCAATAAGCAGTCAAGTTTATACAGCTTGGAGTTGGAAAATATGCATAAAAATGATGATATGGTCAAAATACTCACTTGCCTAATAATTGTGCACACCGTGTAGAAGAGAAAAAGATAGAAATAGAAGATAGAGATAGATAGATAGATAGATAGATAGATAGATAGATAGATAGATAGATAGATAGATAGATAGATAGATAGATAGATAGATAGATAGATAGATAGATAGATAGATAGTTAGATAGATAGATAGATAGATAGATAGATAGATAGATAGATAGATAGATAGATAGATATGAGATAGATAGATAGATATGAGATAGATAGATAGATAGATAGATAGATAGATAGATAGATAGATAGATAGATAGATAGATAGATAGATAGATAGATAGATAGATAGATAGATAGATAGATAGATAGAATCAATAATGATGATGATGATGATGATGAAGATTGACAGATCTATATTAATAATGATTATGATGATGATGATAGATAGATAGATGATAGACAGACAGACAGACAGATAGACAGATAGATAGATAGATAGATAGATAGATAGATAGATAGATAGATAGATAGATAGATAGATAGATAGATAGATAGACAGACAGACAGACAGACAGACAGACAGATAGATAGATAGATAGATAGATAGATAGATAGATAGATAGATAGATAGATAGATAGATAGATAGGTAGATTTAATACTTCCCTTTCTGCACTGATCTACGTTTGCAACAACATATCAATAGTCTGTGAAATATTTTCTTTACAATGTGAGGAGTACTGTACCTGAGTGTCTCTCTTGTGATGTGCATGAAGTTTTCGAGGGAAGACCACCTCATATTTCTGCCCCACTGGTATTTTATTAAAGCCTGCAGGAAATCACCATCGTATTATTGATATTAGAAGATTAGACTTTGAAGTGGTTTCTGGTTTCATGTAACTATTATTAGCTTTGCACCATTCTCACCAAACGCACAAGGAGCTCTCAATCAAAAGTTAGGAGCTGTGGGTAACTCGGAAAGACTTGAGGAATGAAGATACGACTCTTTTCAAACGAAGATATGACTCGTTTATGCTCTTTAGCATACGATGCCGGAACACTAAAAGACGGAATACTAAAGCTACAGAGCCGACTAAGAAGACAATTATAGGTTACAGATGTAGCCATCTTTACCTTCACTCTGATAACTTGCTGCAGCGTGATATCACACAACAAAAGCCCAATGTCATTGAAAAAGTCAAGATAAGAGATCTATCCACTGTTGATTTAATGCGTTAAAAGTCAAGGTAAAGACGGCTACATCTGTACATAAAAATGATTTTTCACCCACTTTCACCAGGTATTGCTGGTTTAATAGGTGAAATGCTGGTGGCAGGTTCCCTTTAAGCTTTCTGAGAATTGTTTAAAGGGATCATATCATGAACACGTAAGTGATGGAAGCCTGGTATATAGTCGTGTGTCCTAGTCACAAACCCCTAGTGATCAGCTTTTATTGCTGGGGCACGCTCCCCTGCAGTGCATTCCAGAATTATATGGCGGCCATTAAATGAATACAACCCCTTTAAAGAGGCTCTGTCACCAGATTTTGCAACCCCTATCTGCTATTGCAGCAGATAGGCGCTGCAATGTAGATTACAGTAACGTTTTTATTTTTTAAAAAACGAGCATTTTTGGCCAAGTTATGACCATTTTGTATTTATGCAAATGAGGCTTGCAAAAGTACAACTGGGCGTGTTACATAGTTACATAGTTACATAGTTAGTACGTCTGAAAAAAGACACATGTCCATCAAGTTCAACCAAGGGAAGGGAAAAGGGAAGGAAAAATTTCTACACATAGGAGCTAATATTTTTTTGTTCTAGGAAATTATCTAACCCTTTTTTAAAGCCATCTACTGTCCCTGCTGTGACCAGCTCCTGCGGTAGGCTATTCCATAGATTCACAGTTCTCACTGTAAAGAAGCCTTGTCGCCTCTGCAGCTTGAACCTTTTTTTCTCCAGACGGAGGGAGTGCCCCCTTGTTTTTTGAGGGGGTTTTACAAGGAACAGGATTTCACCATATTTTTTGTATGTGCCATTAATATATTTATATAAGTTAATCATGTCCACCCTTAGTCGTCTTTTTTCAAGGCTAAATAGGTTTAATTCTTTCAATCTTTCCTCATAACTTAAATTCTCCATGCCCCTAATGAGCTTTGTTGCTCTTCTTTGTATTTTTTCCAACTCCAGGGCATCCTTTCTATGAACTGGAGCCCAGAACTGGACTGCATATTCTAGATGAGGCCTCACTAATGCTTTGTAAAGTGGTAATATTACATCCCTGTCCCGCGAGTCCATGCCTCTTTTAATACACCACAATATCCTGCTGGCCTTTGAAGCAGCTGATTGACACTGCATGCTGTTATTGAGTTTATGATTTACAAGTACACCCAGATCCTTCTCAACAAGTGAATCCGCCAGAGTAGCTCCCCCTAGGACATATGATGCATGCAGGTTGTTGGTACCCAGATGCATAACTTTACATTTATCTACATTAAACTTCATCTGCCAAGTGGACGCCCAAACACTTAGTTTGTTTAAATCTGCCTGTAATTCATGAACATCTTCCATAGTCTGAACTATATTACATAGCTTGGTGTCATCTGCAAAAATAGAAATAGTGCTATTAATCCCATCTTCTATATCATTAATAAATAAGTTGAATAATAGTGGTCCCAGCACTGAACCCTGGGGTACACCACTTATAACCGGGGACCATTCAGAGAAGGAATCATTGACCACAACCCTCTGGATACGGTCCTTGAGCCAATTCTCAATCCAATTACAAACTATATTTTCTAAACCTATAGTCCTTAATTTACCCATTAGGCGTCTATGGGGGACAGTGTCAAATGCCTTTGCAAAGTCCAAAAACACTAAATCCACAGCGGCCCCTCTGTCTAGACTTCTGCTCACCTCTTCATAAAAACAGATTAGGTTAGTTTGACAACTTCTGTCCTTAGTAAAACCGTGCTGGCTGTCACTTATAATGCTATTTATTGTCACATAATCCTGTATATAGTCCCTCAATAGCCCCTCAAACATTTTCCCCACGATGGATGTTAAGCTTACTGGTCTATAATTACCTGGGGAAGACCTAGAGCCCTTTTTGAAAATAGGCACCACATTTGCCCTGCGCCAGTCCCTTGGCTCTATACCAGTCACTAGAGATTCGCTGAATATTATGAAAAGGGGGACAGAAATAACTGAACTAAGCTCTTTAAGAATTCTAGGGTGTAACCCATCTGGTCCCGGGGCCTTGTGCACATTTATTTTAAAATTTGTTGAAAAGTAAAAGTACAACTGAGCGTGTATTATTTGCGTACATCGGGGCGTGTTTACTACTTTTACTAGCTGGGCGTTCTGATGAGAAGTATCATCCACTTCTCTTCAGAACGCCCAGCTTCTGGCAGATCACGCTGTGACATCACTTCCCCAGGTCCTGCATCGTGTCAGACGAGCGAGGACACATCGGCACCAGAGGCTACAGTTGATTCTGCAGCAGCATCAGCGTTTGCAGGTAAGTAGCTACATCGATTTACCTGCAAACGCCGATGCTGCTGCAGAATCATCTGTAGCCTCTGGTGCCGATGTGTCCTCGCTCGTCTGACACGATGCAGGACCTGTGAGTGACGTCACAGCGTGATCTGGCAGAAGCTGGGCGTTCTGAAGAGAAGTGGATGATACTTCTCATCAGAACGCCCAGCTAGTAAAAGAAGTAAAAACGCCCCGATGTACGCACATAATACACGCCCAGTTGTACTTTTACTTTTCAACACGCCCAGTTGTACTTTTGCAAGCCTCATTTGCATAAATACAAAAATGGTCATAACTTGGCCAAAAATGCTTGTTTTTTTAAAATAAAAACGTTACTGTAATCTACATTGCAGCGCCTATCTGCTGCAATAGCAGATAGGGGTTGCAAAATCTGGTGACAGAGCCTCTTTAAGTTGATTTCATACAGCAATGCAGATGTAGCCAAGTTTATCTTGACTCTGATAGCTTGCTGCAGCGTGATATCACACAACAAAAGCCGTTGAAAAGTCATTGAAAAAGTTAAGTTAAAGTTTCTTGACACCATGTATTTAATGCATTAATAGTCAAGATAAAGATGGCTACATCTGTATAAGGGGAGATTCACACGAGCGTTGCGTTTTTGCGCGCGCAAACAACGCGGCGTTTTGCGAGCGCAAAAACCATTTGACAGCTGCGTGTGTCATGCGTGTCTGATGCGCGGCTGCGTGATTTTCGCGCAGCCGGCATCATAGAGATGAGGCTTGTCGACGCCCGTCACTGTCCAAGGTGCTGAAAGAGCTAAATCTTTCAGCACCCTCGACAGTGAATGCCGAACACAACAGCGAAAAACCTGTAAAAAAAAAAGATAAAGTTCCTACTTACCGAGAACTTCCCGGCCGTTGCCTTGGTGACGCGTCCTTGGTGACGCGTCCTTGGTGACGCGCCTCTCTTGACATCGGGCCCCACCTCCCTGGATGACGCAGCAGTCCAAGTGACCGCTGCAGCCTGTGATTGGCTGCAGCCTGTGCTTGGCCTGTGATTGGCTGGAGCTGTCACTTGAACTGAAGTGTCATCCCGGGAGGTCGGACTGCAGGAAGGAGACAGGAGTAATCGGTAAGTTAGAACTTCGGGTTTTTTTTACAGGTTAATGTATTTTGGGATCGCAAGTCACTGTCCATGGTGCTGAAACAGTTTAACTCTTTCAGCACCATGGACAGTGACTATCTCCTGACGTCGCGTACCGATAATTTTTTTGCCGGGATCGGCCAAAACGAGTTTGGCCGAACCCGGTGAAGTTCGGTACGCAAAGACACTCCGTTTGGATGTTCGGAAACAGAAAAGCACGTGGTGCTTTTCGGTTTTCATTCATCCTTTTCACTGCTGTTGCGCGAATCACGCTCGTCCCACGGAAGTGCTTCCGTGTGGTGCGCGTGATTTTCACGCACCCATTGACTTCAATGGGTGCGTGATGCGCGAAATACGCAGAGTTATTGAACCTGTCGCGCATTTTGCGCAGCAGACAAACGCTGCGCAAAAAGCACGGACTGTCTGTACTGCCCCATAGACTTGTATTGGTCCATGCGTGCCGCGTGAAAACCACGCGGCCCGCACGGACCGAATACACGCTCGTGTGAATCCCCCCTAACAGACACATTTTAAGGGTGCATATTATGGCCTCAACAACCACCCAGTCTCTAGGGAACCAAACTTTTAATCAGCATAGGCTACTACAGTGATCTGAAATTAGTTCAGTAGAACAGTGGGGGGTCTAGGTGTTGTGGCCTTATTACCTGTGAAACAAGCTTTTGGCTTCATTCACACAGTTCAGATTTGGTCAGTTTTTAGCATCTGTATTTTTAAAAATCGCTTGCATATATGTTTCTATTGACTTTAATGGTAAGAAGCTGTGTCGTGCATGCAAGATACACCTCGTTATAAAGAAGTGACTAGTCAATCCTTGAAGAAACACTTTAAAAACGCTTGGCAAATCTGTCTCCAAAACGCCTCGTATTTTTTTTGCCTCATGCATATACTGTGTGAACACACCCTTAGACTGGATACAATTGTAAGCGCAGTTGCACACGACCGAGATCAGGCCGTGAAAAACGTTCCGAATGTTGGCTGGATTTCCCAGCCCGACCACAATACGGCCCAGTTCACCTGTTGCGTAAAATGCTTGGCATCAGTGGCGTAACTACCGCCATAGCAGCCGTAGCGGCTGCTACGGGGCCCGCGGCATGAGGGGGCCCGTGTCGCCCGCCGGCACGTGCCCCCACCATGGCCGGAGGCTCTGCTAGCTGCCGCTACGGCTGCTACAGCGCGACTACACTGAACACTACGGCAGAGCAGGGAGGTATCTCCCCGCTCTGCCATTAAACAAAAGACATGTATCCCCTATCCACAGGACAGGGGATACATGTGTGATCGCTGGCAGCGATAGGAAGAACGGGGGACTGAAAGTCCCCTGAAGTTCTCCATCACAAACCTCGGACTTCCGGGGTCTGTGTCAGCAGAAATGAATGGAGCGCCGGTCGCGCTTGTGCGCATGCGTGACCAGCGCTCCTTTCATTTTTATTGAGCTGCGCAGACGCCGGAAGTCAGAGGTTAGTCATGGAGAACTTCGGGGGACTTTCGGTCCCCCGTTCTCCCTATCGCTGCCAGCAATCACACATGTATCCCCTATCCTGTGGAGAGGGGGATACATGTCTTTTGTAGGACACACTGTAGGTCGGCTTTTTTTGGGAGGGGGGACGCTGTATGGCGTTCCCTACAGGGGGGGGTTGTATGGCGTTCCCTACAGGGGGGGGGCTGTATGGCGTTCCCTACAGGGGGGGCTGTATGGCGTTCCCTACAGGGGGGGCTGTATGGCGTTCCCTACAGGGCGGGGCTGTATGGCGTTCCCTACAGGGGGGGCTGTATGGCGTTCTCTACAGGGGGGGCTGTATGGCGTTCTCTACAGGGGGGGGCTGTATGGCGTTCTCCACAGGGGGGGCTGTATGGTGTTCTCTACAGGGGGGGGGCTGTATGGCGTTCTCTGCAGGGGGGGCTGTATGGCGTTCCCTAAAGGGGGAGGCTGTATGGCGTTCCCTACAGGGTGGGGCTCTATGGCGTTCCCTACAGGGGGGGCTCTATGGTGTTCTCTACAGGGGGGGCTGTATGGCGTTCCCTAGAGGGGGGGCTCTATGGCGTTCTCTACAGGGGGGGCTGTATGGCGTTCTCTACAGGGGGGGCTGTATGGCGTTCTCTACAGGGGGGCTGTATGGCGTTCTCTACAGGGGGGGCTATATGGCGTTAGCGCCATACAGCCCCCTCTTTAGATAACGCCATACAGCCCCCCCTGTAGATAACGCCATACAGCCCCCTCTGCAGATATCTACAAAGGGGGCTGTATGGCATTATCTACAGGGGGGGGGGGGGCTGTAAAAAAGGCACTATCTACAAGGGGGGTGGGGTTGTGTGACAACCAGGGGAGAGGGGGCCCAGTCAAAAGTTTGCTATGGGGCCCAGTCTTTCCTATTTACGTCCCTGCTTGGCATAATAGACATTTTATGATGCTAGGACTCTCTGCCTCCCCGCGGAACTGCTCTACCGTACTGTATAATTTTGTTCAGTACGAAACAGCGATTTCGTAAGGAGGCAGAGACTCCCAGCATCATAAATGTCTATGATGCCAGGAGTCCCGTTCACCTGTGCTGTGGTCGGGCCGGGAAATCCGTCAGACACACGGACCGTTTTTCACGGCCCGAACTCAGTCATGTGTAAGAGGTGTAAGTGATTAAAAAGGATGAAGCAATATTCTGGTAATGAGCAAGTAGCTGTGTCTGTGACGCGATATGTGGAGGTATTGAGGAAGAAACTGGCTGTGAAGAGTTTTCCTCTTCAGATTCATCACTTCCTATTTTACACTCAGTGGTTTGTCATGTCATGAGTTACTAGTTGGGTGAAAAGTCTTCTGAGAAACTAAGTCCCACAAAAAAGTTCCGAAGAGCAAAAATTCTGAGATATAAACTTCTTTTAGTTTCCAGTATACTTTACACTTGGCCATTTAAAACATGTGGCTTTTTTTGCAGCAATTTTTACGAAGAACATGAAAAAAATACCATGTGTGACATACCCTAATACACTCAGGGTCAGACTGTCCCACCGAAGTATCAAACGATCCTCAGATAGACCCAGACTCTGGCACAATAATGGGCCCAAAGGTCCAGCAGAAAGGAACCACATTTGGAGGTGACTTTGGAGCTGACTTTACTTGCCACTAAAGTCTATTTCTTATGGGATAAGTCACAAAAAAAAACATTAAACCTTATCGATGTGTCCAGCGTGTGCGAAGGCCCCCAGGTCTGCCTCTAGTTAATGCCTGTTAGGTCATGGCCTAACCGATGTCTGCCAGTTTTACACTGACAGGCAGTAATACACTGCAATACAGATAAAAGCGATCAAATAATCACATAGTGAAGTCCCCTAATGAAGTTTATAATAAATAAATAAAAATCCCAAGTAAAAAAATGAAAAGCCCACTTTTTCCCCTTACAAAATGCTTTATTATGAAAAAAAAAAGAAGTAAAAAACGTACACATATTTGGTATCGCCGCGTCCGTAACAAACCCAACTATAAAGCTATTACATTATTTAACCTGCATGGTTAACGCCTTAAAAAACAAAATAAAAAAACAATGCCAGAATTGCCGTTTTCTGTTCATCCTGCCTTCAAAACGTTTTGATAAAGAGTGACTCCAAAAGTGACTCTAAAATGGTACCAATAAAAACTACAAGTGTTCCCGCAAAAAAAAAGCCCTCATACAGCTGCATCGGCAAAAAAATAAAAAAGATATGGCTCCTAAAATATGGCGACACAAAAACAAATAATTTAAAAAAGAAGTGTTTTTACTGTGTAAAAGTAGTAAAACATGAGAAAACCATATACATTTGATATTGTTGAAATAATAAAGACCCGCTGAATAAAGTTATGTTATCTATACCACACGGTAAACGGCGTAAATTTAGGGTGCAAAAAAGTGTTTTTCTATTCTCCCTACAAAAAAGTTAAACAAGTTATACAACTTATACAACTTGTCCCGCAAAAAACAAGTCCTCAAACAGCTGTTGATGCAAAAATAAAAGTTATAGCTCTTTGAATGCGTCAATGGCAAAACGTAAAATATAGCTTGGTCATTAAGGCCTAAAATAGGCTGGACACTAAGGGTTAAAGCAGGGGCGTAGCTAGGGGGAGCAGGCCGGGTGCAACTGGGAGGGAAGGAATGAGGGTGCGCTTGGTGGAACTGGCATAGTTGCGAACAGTCCTGAATTTTCCGGGACTATTCCGAATTTACAGAAACAGTCCTGACAAATTACTGTCCCGGACATGACCCGGCAACTGTTATATTCAATTATCCCCAGGACATGGATACAATGGAATGCTATGGCAGAGCGGGAAACTATCCGCTCTCCCTGCCATGACATTCACTACTGGTGCAGAATTCCTGGCCACAGCATTGCTGACAAGGGGGTGTGTAGAACTATCTACAAGGGGGGGGCTGTGCGGTAGTATTTACAAGAGGGAGATTTGTGGCTGTATCTACAAGCGGGGTTTGTGTGGCACTGTCTACAGGGGGCTGTGTGACACTATCTACAATGAGGGGTGTGGCACTACTTGCAAGAGGGGCTGTGTGGCACTATATACAAGTGGGGGGTGTGGCACTATTTACAAGCGGGCTCTGTGGCACTATCTACAAGGGGTCTGTGCGGTAGGATCTACAAGAGGAGGCGGTTTATTATCTCACCATAAAGTCTCATTAGCCTCACTTATACAATCGGTTTTAGTCGGGCACTGACCTCTTTAATTTATTTTCTTTTAATTTATTGTTATGGTAACTCCCTTATCCCTTATAGAACTATATCGCTTGTAAAATGTATAAATGGTTTTATGCTCGAGTTACATAAAAAAATGTGAAAAAAAATTACATCTCATTGATTTCTAGAGAAAGCAAACATGGCGAGGGGGAAAGAGATGTCAGGAAAGAAGTGGAGGGGGGGGGACTAAATATTTTCCCCGGGTGCAGGAGAACCTAGCTACACCTATGCTTAAAGTTTAGATTCACTTTTACTAACATTTTTAATTTTTCCGGCGATATTGCTGCATGAGTGCTTGTTTTTTGCGGGACGAATTGTAGTTTTTCACGGCACCATTTATTGTACCATATAATGTACTGGGAAACTCGAAAAAAATATCTGGAGTGGAATGGGAAAAAAACTGCGATTTCTTCCTTTCGTTGTTTTTTGGGTTTCGTTTTTACGGCATTCACTGTGTTATAAAAACGACATGTCAGCTTTATTCCACGTGTCTATACGATTATGGCAATACCAAATGTATATTGTTGTTTAAAAACAAACTTATTTTGTGTCGCCATATTTTGAGTGCCATAACTGTTTCCGTCGATGGAGCAGTGTGAGAGCTTGTTTTTTGCGGAGTCACCTGTAGCTTTCATTGGTAGCATTTTTGGGGAAAATACATTTTTAAATCCCCTTTTATTAAATTTTTTGTGGGAGATGACGTGATCGAAAAACAGTGATTCTGGCGGTTTAATTTTTTTTACGCCATTTAACGTAAAGGATAAATAATGTTATCTATTTAGTATGGCCATAATCATATCGACTTATAGAATGAAGTTCTAACGTACAGTGCATTGCATAAAGAAACCTGCAAAAAACAGTGGCAAAATTGCATTTTCTTTCCACTCTCCCTCCCCCAATTTTTTTTAAATAAAAGTTATTCAATAAATTAAATATACCACGAAATGGTACCAATAGAAACTACTTGTCCAGCAAAAAACAAGCTCTCATACAGTTTTGTCGATGGAAAAATAAAAATGTTGTGGGTCTTGGACTATAGCTGCAGAATTTTTTATTTTTTTTAAAAAACATTAAAAAACTATATACATTTAGTATTGTCATAATCATACCGACCCATAGAATAAATTAAATATGCCACAAAATGGTGCCAATAAAAACTACAAGCCCACGAACAGCTTTGTTGATGGAAAACTAAAAAAGTTATAGGAATGCGTCAAAGAAAAAAAAAAGAAAAAATATCTCAGTCCAGAAGGCCCAAAATAGGCTGGTCCATAAAGGGTTTAATTTTTTTTTTAAACTAAAAAGATTCATATTCTCTACAGCTCACTGCTGGTTACAAATTCATAACAATTTTGTTTATTATCAAGGTTTTAGACTAATATTGGGTGACAAAATTTTTGGTCAATCCCCTAAATATCACGTCAACATAAGTTTTATGTCTATGGCTAGATTTAATTTGAGAAAGGAGCATAATAAAGGTCCACCAGGCACCAGCATAGAGGGTATATGCACAAGTAGGACATACCGTGTGACCTGCGGGTTGGCACTTCACTGGTAATACATTCACTAGTATAACTTTATTAAGGTACATTGATAAAGAAAAGGGTTCTCCAGGACTTTAAAGGGAATGTGTTGCCTGCAAAACATGTTTTTTGTTTTTTTTTTTAATTAAGCATTTAGTGTGTAGGTGATTAAACATTGTTCAAATTTTTTTTATTTTTTTCACGAGTCAGGAAATATTATAAATTAGATTCTAATTTATAATATTTCCCATTGCTGGTCACTAGATGGAGCTATTCCCAAAATTGCAGCATTGCATGTGGTAAAGCAACCACATTGCTTTTTGCTGCAAAATTGGGAAAAAAGCACTCGCTCTAATGAGCTCTGAGAATCCCCCCCCCCTCCTTTATCCTTGCTAGTGCCGGGATAAACGAGGGGATTGAACGGTCTAACCTCCTACACTGTGTGTCGCCATTTTTTGAGCTAACACACAGTGTAGTAGGTTTACATACAGTAGTAAACACACACAAACACGAACATACATAGAAATCTCTTACCTGCTCCTGCCGCCGCGGCTCCCTCCGGCCCGTCCGCTCCATCTGCTGCCGCTTGTCCAAGTGCACAAGTCCGGAAGCCGCGACCAGAAGTAGTAATCTTACTGTCCGGGCGCGACTTCCGGTCCACAGGAAAATGGCGCCGGACGGCGCGCATTTCAAATTGGACTGTGTGGGAGCGGCGCATGCGCAGTTCCCACACAGACGGCGTACGCAGAAGTGGATGGGACGGGACCCGTTCGCAGTCCCTATGGGACTGTGGCTGCCGTATTCCATGTCTGTATGTGTCGTTAATCGACACATACAGAAATGGAAAAAAAAATGGCAGCCCCCATAGGGAAGAAAAAGTGTAAAAATAAGAAAAAGTAACACACAAACACACAAATTAATCCAAACGTTTTTAATAAAGCACTAACATCTTTAACATATTTAAAAAAAAATTGTGATGACACTGTTCCTTTAACATTAACGGCCTATCCTTAGGCAAGGCCATCAATGTTTTATCAGTAGGGGTCCGAACTCTGGGACCCCTGCTGATCAACACAATGGGGCTGTGGTGCTCCCTCCTTCTTCATTGTTTACACAGTGGCTTGGGGGTACAAGGCCCTGTGCCTAGTACTGTAGCTCGTATTATTCCTTTGAACGGGACCAGCTGCAGTACCATGCACAGCCGCCTGTACAGAAGATCATTGTAGGAAGATCATTGTCCCATCATTGTGCTGATCAGTGGTGGTCCCAGGGGTCCTAGTGATAGGCCATCAATGTTAAAGTCCTGCTGGAGAATTCCTTTAAATTTAAAGAGGTGAATGTCCACCCTTGAACAAAGGCTCTGGCTGCCTGCAGCCACCACTAGGAGGCGCTTACTGAACTCCATAATAAAACAGTATATGGTGAGCTCCTAAGCACCCCCCCCCCCTCCCCCCTAGTGGTAGCAGAAGACAGACAGAATTATATAATTTAATTCTATGGTGTTGCAGGAAATCTGAAGCTCTGTATCAGAAAAATGGAGCCCTGGCAGATAATGTTGGATCTAAAAATAACATGGTGTTAAAAGGTAGACTTTACCCCTTTATTATTTTTTCCCCTATTTTTCTGTTATGTATGTATAACATGATATGAGATGTAATATGATGTATACCTACTTGTTCAGACATATGTCTTTTTGTTTTATTGGAAAATTCAATAAAATTTTTAAATAAAAAATAAAAATTTAAAAAAGGTAGACTTTAACTTTAAAGGGTGTCCCGGATTTATAAATGAAAACCCCTTTAAAGAGGCTCTGTCACCAGATTTTGCAACCCCTATCTGCTATTGCAGCAGATAGGCGCTGCAATGTAGATTACAGTAACGTTTTTATTTTTTAAAAACGAGCATTTTTGGCCAAGTTATGACCATTTTTGTATTTATGCAAATGAGGCTTGCAAAAGTACAACTGGGCGTGTTGAAAAGTAAAAGTCCAACTGGGCGTGTATTATGTGCGTACATCGGGGCGTTTTTACTACTTTTACTAGCTGGGCGTTCTGATGAGAAGTATCATCCACTTCTCTTCAGAACGCCCAGCTTCTGGCAGTGCAGACACAGCCGTGTTCTCGAGAGATCACGCTGTGACGTCACTTCCCCAGGTCCTGCATCGTGTCAGACGAGCGAGGACACCGGCACCAGAGGCTACAGATGATTCTGCAGCAGCATCGGCGTTTGCAGGTAAATCTATGTAGCTACTTACCTGCAAACGCTGATGCTGCTGTAGAATCAACTGTAGCCTCTGGTGCCAATGTGGCCGACACGATGCAGGACCTGTGAGTGACGTCACAGATCTGCACTGCCAGAAGCTGGGCGTTCTGAAGAGAAGTGGATGATACTTCTCATCAGAACGCCCAGCTAGTAAAAGTAGTAAACACGCCCCGATGTACGCACATAATACACGCCCAGTTGTACTTTTACTTTTCAACACGCCCAGTTGTACTTTTGCAAGCCTCATTTGCATAAATACAAAAATGGCCATAACTTGGCCAAAAATGCTCGTTTTTTAAAAATAAAAACGTTACTGTAATCTACATTGCAGCGCCTATCTGCTGCAATAGCAGATAGGGGTTGCAAAATCTGGTGACAGAGCCTCTTTAAGGTCTATTGAACCTTTTGATAAAACTTACATTCTGTAAAAAGTATCCCGTGGATATGCCTTAAAGGGGTTTTCCCCTTGATCTTCCAGCAATAAATTATAATCTAGATAAAAGATGTAAATCACTTATAGATCTGTTGTTCTTGTTAGAGGAACGAGTATATTCCGAAAATATAGTTATAAAGAATACCCCAATATACAGGCAGTGTGACACATGAGGGTGGAGGATATGAGGGAACTTCGAGGTAGAATGAGGTATATGGTCAACATAGTGTTTGCAATAAATGTTGTTATGTAGTAACAATGTTCTGAATATGTCTATGTTGTAACCTTTAGTTATGTGTATCTCATTGTATATTAAAAAAAAAAAAAGGGGTTTTCCCATGAAGGACATTTATGACATATCCATAGGATATGTCATACATGCAGATAGACAAGCTCTAGAACGGGGCCCCCTAATCACCATTCTAGCTTTTTGTGCTCACGTTGACTCCCGGCCACTTCTTGATTACATGGTCGGGACATGGTTGAGAGTTACGAAAATAGCATATCTCGCTGAGCTACGCTGTTCCCATAACTCCCATAGTAGTGAATGGCAGTTATGGAAGCAGGCATACGAGCTACGCTGTTTCCGTAAATACTATTGTGCTGTTCAAACTTTTGTGTTGTTTATGTGATTCATATATGTGGGGTTCCTACCATCCCCAGATATATGTACAGTGGAGGAAATAAGTATTTGATCCCTTGCTGATTTTGTAAGTTTGCCCACTGTCAAAGTCATGAACAGTCTAGAATTTTTAGGCTAGGTTAATTTTACCAGTGAGAGATAGATTATATAAAAAAAAAAAAAGAAAATCACATTGTCAAAATGATATATATTTATTTGCATTGTGCACAGAGAAATAAGTATTTGATCCCCTACCAACCATTAAGAGTTCAGCCTCCTCCAGACCAGTTACACGCTCCAAATCAACTTGGTGCCTGCATTAAAGACAGCTGTCTTACATGGTCACCTGTATAAAAGACTCCTGTCCACAGACTCAATTAATCAGTCTGACTCTAACCTCTACAACATGGGCAAGACCAAAGAGCTTTCTAAGGATGTCAGGGACAAGATCATAGACCTGCACAAGGCTGGAATGGGCTACAAAACCATAAGTAAGACGCTGGGTGAGAAGGAGACAACTGTTGGTGCAATAGTAAGAAAATGGAAGACATAAAAAACGACTATCAATCAACATCGATCTGGGGCTCCATGCAAAATCTCACCTCGTGGGGTATCCTTGATCCTGAGGAAGGTGAGAGCTCAGCCGAAAACTACACGGGGGGAACTTGTTAATGATCTCAAGGCAGCTGGGACCACAGTCACCAAGAAAACCATTGGTAACACATTACGCCGTAATGGATTAAAATCCTGCAGTGCCCGCAAGGTCCCCCTGCTCAAGAAGGCACATGTACAGGCCCATCTGAAGTTTGCAAATGAACATCTGGATGATTCTGAGAGTGATTGGGAGAAGGTGCTGTGGTCAGATGAGACTAAAATTGAGCTCTTTGGCATTAACTCAACTCGCCGTTTTTGGAGGAAGAGAAATGCTGCCTATGACCCAAAGAACACCGTCCCCACTGTCAAGCATGGAGGTGGAAACATTATGTTTTGGGGGTGTTTCTCTGCTAAGGGCACAGGACTACTTCACCGCATCAATGGGAGAATGGATGGAGCCATGTACCGACAAATCCTGAGTGACAACCTCCTTCCCTCCACCAGGACATTAAAAATGGCTCGTGGCTGGGTCTTCCAGCACGACAATTACCCGAAACATACAGCTAATGCAACAAAGGAGTGGCTCAAAAAGAAGCACATTAAGGTCATGGAGTGGCCTAGCCAGTCTCCAGACCTTAATCCCATCGAAAACTTATGGAGGGAGCTGAAGATCCGAGTTGCCAAGCGACAGCCTCGAAATCTTAATGATTTACAGATGATCTGCAAAGAGGAGTAGGCCAAAATTCCATCTAACATGTGTGCAAACCTCATCATCAACTACTAAAAATGTCTGACTGCTGTGCTTGCCAACAAGGGTTTTGCCACCAAGTATTAAGTCTTGTTTGCCAAAGGGATCAAATACTTATTTCTCTGTGCACAATGCAAATAAATATATATAATTTTGACAATGTGATTTTTTTTTTTTTTTTTTATATAATCTATCTCTCACTGGTAAAATTAACCTAGCCTAAAAATTCTAGACTGTTCATGTCTTTGACAGTGGGCAAACTTACAAAATCAGCAAGGGATCAAATACTTATTTCCTTCACTGTAGGTTTAGTCCCAGTTCTGGCTGTATGTGCAGAGTAGTTTCCCAACTATAGAGTACTTGTCGTGGCAGGTGGGCTCACACAATTTGATCAGAATGTGCGCTAAGAACCTCCCTATTGTAAGTATATTTAGCGGCTTAGGCGGCATTAGCGTTCGCAGTGTGCTGTCGCCATTTTCTTGTGTGCTGTATAAATTTGCAGTCACAGGCGTGCTTGCACCTGTATACACGTTTTGTTTCATTTTGTTGGAATGTGCTCTTCAAACTTTTGTGTTGTTTATGTGATTCATATATGAATTTTTTGTTCTTGCACTCCTCCCATTCTGCCCTGGGTGATTTAAATTAGTTTAATGCTGGTTCCTACCATCCCCAGATATATGTAGGCTTAGTCCCAGTTCTGGGTGTATGTGCAGAGGACGCCTTGTGTGCTGTCGCCATTTTCTTGTATGCTGCATAAATTTGCAGTCACGGGCGTTCTTGCACCTGTATACACGTTTTGTCAGAATGTGCTCTTCAAACTTTTGTGTTGTTTATGTGATATCCTGTGGAACTGTCATAAATGTCCTTCATGTGAAAACCCCTTTAAATTTCTAAGATGGGCATACCCCTTTGATGATCTATTCACACAGTGCAGTCAAACCGTGATTTGAAGGCAACATGTGCTTATACCCTTATACTTCACTATTACATGCCATTTATAGCACTGTCATATGGGACAAAGGGAACTTTTGTGTCACCTCAAGCTCCAGAGCCAGGGTGTGACTCTCTGCATCCCTATAGTTATGCACCCCTGGACAGTCCTGAAAAGTTAGGCACCACTGGAAATCATGGACATCAATTCAAAAAGTTGCTTAGAGGTCGTAGGAAAAATATTATTAACTTTCAACCAGAGTCCCTAATTGCTAGTTTTAGTGATATACTGAAAATATAGTCAACGTGATAATATACAGTAGGTAAAAAAGAGGAAGTCTGAACAGTCATATGACTTCACAAAATTAGTGAAGAAACGTATACCTCCCTTTCCAAAAAAAAAATCACAAAAATCACAACCACACACCATGAGAAGGAATCTCATCAAACCTTATAAGACACTTATATTATGGTAAGGACTCACCTTGACTCTGGCCGCTCAGCAGCATGAGGAGGGACAGTGCAGCCCTCAGCATTGTTGCTGTGTTGTTCGGTCTCGTGTCTCAGATGAAATGGTGGCAGAGGAAGTGTGTACAAGTGTTACAATTCTGCAAGTGGATTTCTCAATAGTTCTGAGGATATCGAGATCACATCAACTCAACTTCCCAAAAGCCATATTAGGAGCCAAAATTGGCACAACAATTGGTAAATTTGGTGTGTTGTAATTTGTGCTTGTAGCTCCTTTGCACCTACCGTATATACAGTCATTTACAGCTGTTTTCTACGTAGATGTGTATGACATACAATAACCACAAACAACTATATTTATATTGCTTGCTTCTGTGATTGTTATCTCGAACACATCAAAATAAATACAGGAATAGAATGGAAAACATCAGACAAGTCCTCCAAACTATAACACAAGACGCATCATCATAGACAGAGATTCTTTACTGTAAGAGTAGTGAGACTTTGGAATTCTCTGCCACAGGATGTTGTGATTGATTGACTCATTCAGAAAGTTCAAGAGGGGTCTGGATGACTCTCTTGAAAATTATAATATTTAGAAGTTATGGGTACTAGATTTAAGGAGATGGGATGTTGATCCAGAGATTTATTCTGATTGACATATTTGGAGTCAGGGAGGAATTTTGGCCTAATAAAGGAAATTGGCGTCAACCTCATGGGAACATAGGCACCATATATACACTTAACCATAAATAAATAAAATAATAAATAAGAGACAAGAAATAATTTAATTGGATAAAACACGGCCGCAGCACTGTATTCTGGGTTACCCTAAAATTAACATTACTCAATAAACAACAATAAATAAGCAATAAACATAAGGCTTAGTCCTAACGACTCAAGCCAAATGACCATAAATAAACATAGTCCACCCAAATTTAACTGGGTGACAACCCCACTGTAAAATACAGCGACAAGTATTAAACTTCTTTATATTATCATTTATTTTAATTTTTTTTACATTTCTAGGGAGGGAGGGTGGGACGCTCCTCTTGAATGCCTCAGGCTGAGGAGACACTGAACAGCAGATGCAGGAGATTATAAAGGTACCGTTGCTTTCCGCCTAAAAGCTGCCGGCCAATGAAGTAACAGGCGACAGATAACCTCACGCTGCTTCTAGAAAGATCACAGTTTTCCCCCCAGTAACAGGATGGTAAGCAGCAGCTAAAATTGGAAACCACAAGGACCCCCACCACAGGGGGGGGGCACAAACTGGAGGAAACTAAATAAAATAAAATAGCCACCACGTTCCCATGTGGCCCTGTTGCTATGGGCCCGCTGGCCCATACATGGGAGTTTTGTCTTTATCTGGATACAACACAGTAGGGTTAAAGGTTGGACTTGATGGACCTGTAGATGCAGAAGGAGTAGGAAAAAACAAAAAAACATTTTTTTCTGGATCTGGCGCAAACCTCAAGAAAGACCACACTTGATATGGTTGCGGGTCGATATGTTGTTTATGTAATTAACTATGTAACTATGCTTATAAGCTACAGATTCACTGCTTTTCCTTTCAATTATTCAATGTGCCTTATGCACATGGCCATTATATGGATAAGATGTCTGTAGCCTGCTATGGGTTTACACTGGGACACCGTCTCTGATTTTACATGGAGGGACGTGCGTTTTTTTTAATGACATGTTGCAACATATGCTGTATAATATAACTTTTGGGGAGAATATGGTATCTCACGGCAGACACCACTTGTCTGCACACGTAGAGTTGTCACCAGCCAAGCTCGTATTTACACCAGTAAAACGAAAATATTTTTGCCGGCAATAGCAAGTGCAGATAAGTGTGTAGTCAGGTTACTTCTTTTTTGGATCAGATTCTACTCCTTTGCTAGACCGCCCCACCCTAGGAATGTCAGCAGCATCAGGACCAGGCAAGTGTGAGATTGGCATCGAGGAGATTGCAGGGGAGATTGCAGTAAGCCAAGCAGCATAGAGCCAGAGAGCTCCATATTCAGCAGCCGGATATGCGCACACTGCCCCGAGAGTCAAGAGCGGAGGAGGATACTGAGTTACAGGGAGTCATTGTCCGTCTGTCTGTCTGTCTAAGTGGCAAATCCCACTCAGTGTGAAGACACGTCCATAAAACCACACTCACTTTTTACCCATGTGGTTTTTGCTTTTTTTTTTAGACATTTTGGTTTTGTTTGTTTACAATGCATTTGGAACGTCTCCAGACCCTTTCAGTTTTTACACATTTTGTTATGTTGAGACCTTGTGGTAAAATAAAAAAATAACGTTTTCCCCTTCATTCTGCACTACATACCCCATAATGACAAAGTGAAAACAGAATGTTAGTTCTTTGCTAATTTATTGAAAAGAAAAACCTAACATATTGCATTGACATAAGTATTCAGACCTTTACTCAGTACTTAGTTGAAGCACCTTTGGCAGTGATAACCGCCTCCAGTCTTCTTGGGTATGATGCTACAAGGTACGCACACCTGGATTTGGGGATTTTCTGCCATTCTTCTCTGCAGATCCTCTCAAGCTCTGTCAGGATGGACGGGACCGTCGGTGGACAGACATTTTCAGGTCTCTCCAGAGATGTTCGATTGGGTTCAACTCAGGGCTCTGGCTGGGCCACTCAAGGTCATTCACAGAGTAGTCCCTAAGCCACTCCTGTGTTGTCTTGGCTGTGTGCTTAGAGTCATTGTCTTGTTGGAAGATGAACCTTGGGCCAACTCAGAGGTCCAGACCACTCTAGATCGGGTTTTCATTAAGAATATCTCTGTACTTTGCTTCATTAATCTTTCCCTCAACCCTGACTAGTCTCCCTGTCCCAGCTGCTGAAAAACACCCCCACAGCATGATGCTGTCACCACAATAATTCACTGTAGGGATGGTAGTTGGCAGGTGTGAGCAATGCCTGGTTTCCTCCAGACTTGATGCTTAGAATTAAGGCCAAAAAGTAAAATCTCGGTTTCATCAGACCACAGAATCTGGTTTCTCACAGTCTGAGAGTCCTCCAGGCGGGCTTTCATGTGTCTTTTACTCAGGAGAGGCTTCTTTCTGGACACTCTGCCATAAAGCCCAGATTGGTGGAGGCCTGCAGTGATGGTTGACCTCCTGGAAGTTTCTCCCATCTGCACACAGGACATTTGGATCTCAGCCAGAGTGATCATTGGGTTATTGGTCACCTCTCTTACCAAGGCCCTTCTCCCCGATTACTTAGTTTGGTGGGGTGGCCAGCACTAGGAAGAGTGCTGGTTGTTCCAAACTTCTTCCATTTAAGAATTATGGAGGCGACTGTGCTCTTGGGTACTCTCATTGCAGAAGAATTTTTTTGTACCCTTCTCCAGATCTGGACCTCCACACAATCCTGTCTCTGAGCTCTACAAGCAGTTCTTTACTCCTCATGGCATGGTTTTTGCTCTGATATGCATTGTCAACTGTGAGACTTTATAAAGACAGGGGTGTGTCTTTCCAAAACATGTCCAATCAAATGAATTTACCACAGGTGTACTCCAATCAAGTGTAGACACATTTCAAGATGATCTAGAGAAATATGAGGCCCCCAGAGCAAAAATGTAAGTGTCATAGCAAAGGGTCTGAATAATTATGTCCATTCAAAATGTGAGTTTTTGATTTGTAATAAATTTGCAAAAATTTCTAAAATTCTGTTTTCATTTTGTCATTATGGGGTATTGAGTGCAGAATGATGGGGAAAAACAAGGCCTTAACATAAAGAAAAGGGAAAGAGTCTGAAGTCTTTCCGAATGCACTGTATTTTGGGCCACATTTTGCATAAAATCGTGTACAAAAACGCTACATAACTGTCTTGTGTAAATAAACCCTGAACCTCGCAAGCATTTTTGGGTGGAGAAGGTGGCAACTCTAAGCTGACAGCATAGACCTATAGGAACTCTGTGTGCCATCATAAGTTTGTGTGTAAGAGCCCTTACCCACAACCTGAGCTGGAAAGTGCACACCAGAAAACCCTTTTAAATGCTGTGTCTGACAATGGCAGATTTTTAAGAAAAGCATAGTTCAAAGTAAGGATTGTACGATAAAAAATGTATTACTGTAATTTATTACTGTCATTTTTTGGTAGGATTGCAGGTGATTCAGATGGAAACCACTCTGGGACTCTGGACTGTAGGGCCGGAGAGCAGTTTATTCGATTTTTTTTCCCATGGCTCTGTATGTAGCATTTGCCCCAGCTTGGTCTGCTCCTCCTCTATGATATCACACTATTTTTAGGTAGAACATGCAAATGAATGAACAGGTAACACCCTTGCAGAACAGTTTTAACAGCATCACATCCCTCCCCTACTCACAATAAAAAAATATTGCAAACATTTGAATGAAGTTTTACTGAAGAATATAACATAAGGGGATTTGGCAGATTTCAACCTGTTAGTTTTGGATAGTGTTGAGCCCTCTGAAGTGGTTGTTGTTGGAGTTGCTGAACCAGGAGCAGAATTCAACCCAGTGGATGAATTTGAGACCAAATTTATATCTGGTACGAGGTTGTCTTCATCTAACACTTCTGCGTTGGTTACTTAAAGTGTAGCTAAATGTTCGACAAACTTCTGACATGTCATAGTGACATGTCAGATGTTTGCATTGGTCGGGGTGCGAGCATGGAGACCCCCACCAATCGCTAGAACGAAACAGCTGAACTGTTCGTGCGAACGCTCAGCTGCTTCGTTTCTGTTCGGCTTTTTCCGGAAAGCCATTGTATCGGAGTACGGGCTCATAGACTTTCTATTGAGTCCGTGCACCGATACATTTATTTCCGGAAAAAGGCGAACAGACACGAAGCAGCTGTGCGCTCACACGAACGCTTCAGCTGCTTCGTTCTAGCAATTGGTGGGGATATCAGGCTTGGACCCCCACCAATACAAACTTCTGACATGTCACTATGACATGTCAGAAGAATGTCGAACGTTTAGCTACACTTTAAGGATTATAGACACAAAGCTTCTTGAAATTCGACACATTTTGAGAATACCATACGCAGAAGAGTTCTTGTCCAAATTTGGTAGAACGGGCTGGCAGAAGTTCTTAAAACAGGTTATGTATGAGGAAACCTAGAAAAGCCATCCATGACAACTAATAGATAGGAATGAACGGGTAAAGAGCAGAAATCAACAGCAGTCCATATACTTTGAGGCAAGAGTGTCATTTGTAATGGTGAACGTCTATGGTCGACAACTGTGTTAGGAAAATTCAGGTTGCCATTGAGTGGGGATGATGTGCAATACCAAATATCGGCCATGCAAATAGTGGCGCTGTTTCTTATCCAGGACAACCACATAAAGTCCTCTTGTAAATTAATAATTTGCATAGAAACCTACAGAACTAACAGATGGCAGAATACAAAAAAAATCAACAAAGTTGGGCAAGAAAAGGTGTTGTAAGTTGTTACATAGCATATAGGAAGAACGGTGAAATATCCGCATTTTTATGTCGTTGTATATCACTAGGCACAATCATAAATGAAATTAAAGTAATTACAGAAGTTGTTATTGCAGCAAAGAATTTTAAAAGGAATGATGTATGACTACACGACTCAAGTGTGGGAATTGTCTGTGTCTCAGTAAAGAAGAACTGACCGCTCTCCTGACATGTCTGATATAGTAAATACTTGTACTCCCCATAAAATAACAGTGTTGGAGCTTTTTTTTCTTCTTAGAACTTTGCAATGTGCCATTCTTCTATTATTCCTCTTGAAAATGTTTGAATATATTGACAACTGGACGTTACCCATTTTTTGTCCATAGCATGTCATCTCAACGTCTCGACCAGGTTTACAAAAATATTACAATGACACAAAGGTAATGTTTCATAGACACTATTTATTTTTGTTTTTTTTCCATATTTCCCAATTTAATTTATTTTTGCAGACCCACAAGGTCACATGGTCTGGTCCATCACCTTTGACTACTAATTCACATGATCAAAAAAAGCCTAGCAAGAAAACTGAGGATAATAATAGACATGTTTCGAAATCAGGGACAAATATAGATGGAATGTCATAAAATATTGATGAATATATTTGTTATAAAGAACAACATGCCTCAAACTGTTTTGCA
This sequence comes from Rhinoderma darwinii, assembly GCF_050947455.1. Taxonomy (NCBI): domain Eukaryota; kingdom Metazoa; phylum Chordata; class Amphibia; order Anura; family Rhinodermatidae; genus Rhinoderma; species Rhinoderma darwinii. The sequence continues at coordinate 372,005,674 of NC_134689.1, forward strand.
AAACCACAGGATAGGAATGGTAAGTTGTTGGATAATAGTTCGATAATCTTTACACATGATTTTTAATATTTGGTTAAAAATAATCAAATTTGTTAGATATTTAGATATATGCAATTTAACTTTTTTTGTCAGTGTTGAAATAAAAAAACTTATGATGCCTTCTGCACAACAGTTGGACTGTGTAGTCTGGAGTGCATCCTATGGCTGCAGTCTGGCTCTCTAGTCTGGAGTGCCCCCAACAACAGCCGTCTGGCTGTGTAGTCTAGAGCACCCCCTAATACAGCAGTCGGCCTGTGTAGTGTAGAGCACCCCCTATAACTGCAATCTGGTTGTATAGTCTGGAGCGCCCCCTATAACAGCCATCTGGCAGTCTAGTCTAGAGCCACCCCTATAACAGCAGTCTGCCTCTTTAGTCTGAAGCGCCCCCTATAACAACAGTATGGCAGTGTAGCATGGAGCGCCCCCTAAAACAGCAGTCTGGCTGTGTAATCTGTAGCGCCCCCCTATAACAGCAGTCTGGCAGTGTAGTAAACAGTGCCACCTATAACACCAGCCTGGATGTGTAGTCTGGAGTCCCCCTATAACTAACAGTCTAGATCTGTAGTCTGGAGCGCCCCCTATAACAGCGGTATGGCTGTGTAGTCCGGAGCCCCCCATATAACATCAGTCTGACTGTGTAGTCTGGAGCGCCCCCAATAACAACAGTCTGGCTGGGTAGACTGGAGCTCCCCCATAACAGCAGTGTGGATGAGTAGTTTAAAGCACACCCTATAACAGCAGTCTGACAGTGTAGTCTGGAGTGCCCCCTATAACAGCAGTCTGGCTGTGTAGTCTGAAGCTCCCCTATAACAGCAGTCTGGCTGTGTAGTCTGGAGCACCCTATATAACAGCATTCTGGATGTGTAGTCTGTAGCACCCTATATAACAGCAGTCTGTCTGTGTAGTCTGGAGCCCCCCTATAACAGCAGTCTGGCTGTGTATGTAGGAGGGACAACCGCGGTTGGAACACAATAAACAGGACACACCTTCTTTTGGGCAACCTCTTTACTTCAGAAATAACAATAAATTCTTCTTTATGGAGCAGACAGGAATCCTGAGGTTGAGGACTTCGATCCCGCTGGAAGTCCTCCGGAGAGAGGTTGTGCCTGACCCCACGTTGCCGGCTTGGCTAAGGACACGCCGCTGTCAATCACGGCGGGAGCTACCCGCTACTGACAGCCTATCCTAGGGTAAGAGTCACACTCTCGGCCCACGGATCGCGTCGTGGGAATCAGCGACTAACGTACCTACTAGCACCGTAACGGGTCCTTGCGGAGCTATCCGCTACCTTTCATGACAACCCTCTCTCTCCTCAGTTGGTAGTCCGCATGGTGGACCCCCTAGGACGCAACTGAACTGGCGGGTTGACGCTAATGTTTACACTAAATCCAGCTAATAGTCCAACAAGGTCCCGTCAACCCGACCGTTCCTTCTGTCTGCTCCTGTCCCAACAAGATTCATAAACAACAGTTCCATGCAAGTATTACATGCGGTGCTTTACTTATAACAGTTCCATGCAAGGGTTACATGCGGTGCGTTACTCATAACAGTTCCATGCAAGGGTTACATGCGGTGCTTTACTCTAAGGACGCACAGAAGCACTGGCGCGGTAAATGAGATTGCAAGTCCTCCTGCCTTTGGGGCTATCTCAGGATGAGTTGTCGTCCCTTCTGGGAATAGTCTTTTGGGCTTAACGGTGGCGGTAGTTAGAGAGGGACGTCACAGACTAGGACAAGGGCCTGTTCTTTCTGGCGGGACTCTAGCTCTGGGTCAGGGGTCTTACACTCTGAGCACGGTTCCTGTGGCTGTTGGCACACTCCTTGTGCTCCGGCCGGTCCTCTGTCGCCTCTCCAGGATTGCACAGGACAAGGCTGCAGAGGGGAGCCACTTGCTGTCAGGCTCCTGCTTCTTCTGTCTCCCGGCGGCCTTTTTGTCTCTTCTCACTTTCCCTGCTCTATCTCTTCTTCTCACTCCGGTCCCCTACAGTCCTGTTCCTCCTTCTTCCCCTCTCTCTCCGCACTCCTCCCCCTTCTCTTTCGCGCCACACTCCTGCTCCGCCCCTCTTCCTTCTGGGTCTCGCCGCGCGAGAGTTCGCCCTGCTTGCCGTTGTCCGCAGGTGTCATGGCTGTCGGCAGTGCGGCCGTTGCCATGACGCCCGAGACGCTACTTCGCCGTCGCTGCAGCCACTTCAGTCGCCCGACAGCCCGTGTCCCTGCGCTGTCCTCCAGAGGGGTAAGCAGGGACGCACCCTTACACTTCCCCCCTTGTTAACAAGTGCAGTCCTCTGCACTAAACTTCATAGTCTTGTAAATAGGCCGGTTGTCGGTTGCGAGTGCACCTCTGTGGATAACGCAGTACACGATTCAATTCCGTTGCAGGTGTCTCCACACCCTCCGTTTGGTTCTCCGTCCTGGTCGGTCGTGACGCCCAGGACACACTCGGGTCGTCTGATGGAACCACCAACCACCAATCTCCGTCAATATTTGTCGGTGGAGTCCTTTGCGGTTCTTCTTGCCTTGATGACGTGACTGGTTCTGGTGTCAGGAAGGTACATGGTCGTAACAGGTTGCGATGCAGCCTTCTGCTCAGTCCCTGGTCACCCTCTGGTTTCACTTCATACACAGGAAGCCCGGGATCAACGCATTTTAACACCACATATGGGTTCCTCTCCCATCGGGACTCCAGCTTACGGCCACGTGCTGCTCTGCGATTTCGCACCAACACCCGATCCCCCGTATGAAATGTTTGCTGTCGTTCTGCTACGAAGGGCAGGCTCTCTGTGGGCCGAACTCTCTCCATTTCGTCCTTCGCTGCGCTCAACCGTCGTTGATGTTCCTGGATCCATTGTGACGGGGATCGATTGCCCCCCACCTCTGGCATCTCTAACAGAAAATCCAACGGAACTCGGCTTGGTCGGCCGAACATCAATTGATATGGGGTATACCCGGTAGCTCGATGCACAGTGTTGTTATAGGCCCACACCAGGTCGTCCACATACTCGGGCCACCGTTCTTGTCGTTCGTCCCCTATGGTTTTCAATAGGCCGAGTAAGGTGCGATTGAATCGTTCACAAGCCCCATTCCCTTGAAGGTGACACGCATTCCGTGTAAGATACACAGCTCTTGGAAGAGATCCGACTCAAAATTCGGTCCTTGATCCGACAAGATGCGTCGGGGGCACCCGTACGGACGGATGACATGCTTCCACAATGCAGCCGCGGTAGTCGTCGCAGTCTGGTCCCTCGTAGGAATCACCACGGCAAATTTCGAAAAATGGTCCAAGCATACTAGCGCATATCGGTGCCCCGAGGTGACTTCTTGGACTGTTAAGAAGTCTACCGTCAGTAGTTCTAGTAGTTCACCCGTCACGAAGGTCATGGGCCTCTCTGCCTGTTCTGTCGCCTTGTGTAAGACACACTCTGGGCATTCCTGGTAGACACCCCTCATTATTTCTTCCAGGTTTGAAGCATAGAAGTGATTCCTGATGTTCTGTACAGTCTTTTCCACTGCAAAATGACCTCGGTTCTCGTGCATCCACTTGCACACGGGCTTGACGTCGGCGATGGGCAATACCAACTGCCATATCTCGCGAGATTCCCGTGGTGCCCACACTCTTCTGTACAATACTTCATCACGGTGTTCCAGTCGCTCCAACTGCCGAACCAACGCTTTAGCTGGTGCTGACAACCTGTTTCGCTCCGCTGCCGTGGGTCTTTCCTGTCGCCGCACCCACTTGTTGATGGTTTGTATGTCTTGGTCTTGCTGCTGCCGCTTCTTCCACTCCGCCCTATCATAAATCTCAGTAAGATCCTCAATCCCTTGTATTGCGGTCACTACCCGCTGTTGCGGCATCGGGGGATGAACCACACGCAGTGGGGGTATCTCTATTTCTTCTTGCTCCTCGTCCACATCTCCGACCGGGGTCTCACACGGCTGTCGGGAGAGTGCATCGGCGTTGGTATGGTTCTTACCGGGCTTGTAACGAATGGTATCGTTGAATCGAGCCAGTCGGGCTATCCATCGTTGTTCCATCGCCCCCAATTTTGCAGTTCCAAGGTACGCCAGGGGATTGTTATCCGTGTAAATTTCCACTCGGCTTCCGACCAGGTATTCGGCAAACCGTTCGGTAACAGCCCACACGATAGCCAATAACTTGAGCCTGAACGAGCTATAATTGGTTGGATTGCGTTCTGACGGTCGCAGACTACGACTACCATAGGCGATGACGCGTTCCACGTCCCCTTGCTGCTGGGCCAGTACCGCTCCCAGTCCCTTCAGGCTAGCGTCCGTGTACAGCCGGAATGGCTGGGCGAAGTATGCGAAAGCGAGTATGGGTGCGGTCACCAGTCGTGCCTTCAATGCTTCGAATGCCACTTGTTGTGGCTCTTGCCATTGTTCCACTACACTGGGGCTTCGGCTCCCCTTCTTTTGGGTGGGTTGTCCACAGAGGAGCTGATTCAGAGGACTTGCAATTTTGGAGAAGTCTCGGATGTACCTCCGATAGTAACCGACCAACCCGAGGTAGGCTCGTACTTCCGTGGTGTTCTGCGGAGTGGCCCACTCCTGTATGTCTTTAATCTTCTCTGGGTCGGGTGCAATTCCCGTTGCACTCACGACATGGCCCAAGTATTTGATCTGCTGGTGGCCCAGTCGGCATTTGCTGGGTTTTAGTTTGAGTCCATACCTTCCCAATCGTTCCAACACGACCTGTAGATGCTGCAGGTGTTCTGGGAAGGTCTTTGAAAAAATGACAATATCGTCCAAATACATCAAGACTGACTCATAATTTAGATCTCCCAGACAATGCTCCATTAGCCGTTGGAAAGTACTGGGCGCATTGGTTAGCCCGAACGGCATCCGGTTGAATTCGAACAAGCCTGAGGGAGTGATGAAAGCCGTCTTCTCCTTATCCGCTTCTTTCATGGGTACCTGCCAGTACCCACTCGCTAAATCGAGAGTCGTGTAATACCGAGCCTCCTGCATGGCGGTTAATGATTCCTCCACTCGGGGCAATGGGTAGGCATCCCTATGCGTACAGGCGTTCAACTTGCGGTAATCCACGCAAAACCGGAGCGACCCATCCTTCTTCCTTACCAGCACAATCGGGGCGGCCCATGGGCTCTGACTCTCACGAATCACCTGTCCGTCTAACATCTTCTGGAGAAGCTCTTTTACCTCTCGGTACAGCGCGGGGGGTATATTGCGATATCGCTCTCTGATGGGCGGTGCTGCCCCCGTGTGAATCCCATGTTCGATGGTAGTGGTGCACCCAAAGTCCTCTTCGTGCTGAGCGAAAACCCAGCCGAAGCGTTGCAGAAGCGTCCTCAGTTGCTCCTCGGACTTGGTATCCGGGGCTATTCCGTCCAGTTCGAGTTGGCGCCACAGTCGATCAGTCTGTTCGTTCACGTCGGTCTCACTCCCTTCATCTCTTGATGATGTCTCTTTTAACGTTTCGGCCATGGCCGGGTCCGTCACGTCCTCGGGCCTCACCATCTCCACACTAGCTAGTACCGTGCCGGCCGGTATCTCGATCACCCCTTGGGTTGGATTCAACACTCTGACGGTCGCCATTCCTTTGGTTATCCGATACACCGTTCTTCCTATCACCCAGGGTGACGTACTCTTGAGACTTCGCATGGGTTCCACCATGACCATGGCATCCTTTAAGCGGTGATGAGTCCATACGGAGAGGGGAATGGTGACTTCCTGTAGAGGTGGTACTTGCAGCACCGCCTTACCTGGGGCTCTCACCGACCCCACTCGGCCCTGTAGCGTCTTCAAGTCAGCCTGTCGTTGACAGATTTGATGCACCTGAAACAAAGCTTGCTGGGCGGTCCGGTCGGTTGCCAGCTCCTCCCACCGGGCACCGCTCGTCTTGTTAAACATCATACCATGTATTTCCTGCAACACATTCATGCCAATTATAACAGGTATACCTGGTCTTGCACAATTATGTACTACCACAATACCAGCACGGGGAAAATTACGATTAAATACTTCTACTTCTAACCACGTAACACCGGCAATGGGGATTGGCAGGCTATTAGCCGCCGTAAGTTCAATCCAAGGGGCTTCTAGAGTCTGGTCACCTTGGAACTGTTCATGGAACAACTGATAAGTCATGGTGGTTACTTCCGACCCAGTGTCAATAAGGCAAGGAACGTTAACCCCCCCGATCTTGGCTGTCACTACGGGGCATTTTCCTGTCAAAAGTTCCACCCTTCCTTTTGGGCCCGTCAATGGAATGCCCGCAGCTTGGCCTTCAGCGGCGGGGTACCTTAGTTTAAAGGTGGCTGCTCTCGCCTTGGATAGCGTCTCATCCTGCAATCTCTGGCGAAATGACCCGGCTGGTCACATTGCCAACAGCGTCGAGGCCCTCCCTGGGTCGATCGGGGTGGGCGAGGAAGATGTTCCGGTCGATCGGCCATTACTCTTAGTTGAGTAACATCGGTCTTCAATTCCCGAATAGCCTCCTTGACATCCCGGGCGAATTCTGTGAACACCGCTTCTGGCCGTCCGGTCTCCCTTGAAGATGGCTCGGGTGTACCCACGTTTTGCAGGGCCATACTCGCCTCTCCCAGCTCCTCTCGGTGAACTTCAAGTGCTTCTCGTAACACCTCACTCATCGTGGCGGCGGGGTTGACCCGGACGAGGTCTCTCGCGGCGCGCCTCAGGGTCCGGCTGTCCAGCCCGGATACAAACTGGTCTCGCACTATTCGGTCCGGCTCTGTTAAGGCCGCGCACCCAGCGGGATCCTTCCGTAACTAGTCGACTCCACATTCCTTGTAATCCTACCGTGAATTGCTGGAGCGATTCCCCGTTCCTCTGTGCCCTGGTATAAAATTTCTTCCGGAGGTCGGCGGCTGAAGCGACATCTCCATATAGAGACTCTAATCGGCTGATGATTGCCTCTGGCGTATCGCGGTGTTCTAGCGGTAAAACCAAGACAGCTTGTCTCGCGTCCCCTTCGAGTGACTTGAAGGCCAGGTCGGCTTGGTGGGTCACCGGTACCTGGAATAACCGGGCCGCAGTACGAACTCGTTCCGTCCAGTCCGCGATCGATGCACTCTTGCCGTCAAACTTGGGAATGTTCATTAGGGCGGCCCCCATGGGTGTCATGACGGTCGGGGTCGGCGGTAAGGTCCCGCTGCTGCATGGTTCCATCGCGGCGAGGTTCCGGATCCTGCCGACTACGCCAATTTATGTAGGAGGGACAACCGCGGTTGGAACACAATAAACAGGACACACCTTCTTTTGGGCAACCTCTTTACTTCAGAAATAACAATAAATTCTTCTTTATGGAGCAGACAGGAATCCTGAGGTTGAGGACTTCGATCCCGCTGGAAGTCCTCCGGAGAGAGGTTGTGCCTGACCCCACGTTGCCGGCTTGGCTAAGGACACGCCGCTGTCAATCACGACGGGAGCTACCCGCTACTGACAGCCTATCCTAGGGTAAGAGTCACACTCTCGGCCCACGGATCGCGTCGTGGGAATCAGCGACTAACGTACCTACTAGCACCGTAACGGGTCCTTGCGGAGCTATCCGCTACCTTTCATGACAACCCTCTCTCTCCTCAGTCGGTAGTCCGCATGGTGGACCCCCTAGGACGCAACTGAACTGGCGGGTTGACGCTAATGTTTACACTAAATCCAGCTAATAGTCCAACAAGGTCCCGTCAACCCGACCGTTCCTTCTGTCTGCTCCTGTCCCAACAAGATTCATAAACAACAGTTCCATGCAAGTATTACATGCGGTGCTTTACTCATAACAGTTCCATGCAAGGGTTACATGCGGTGCTTTACTCTAAGGACGCACAGAAGCACTGGCGCGGTAAATGAGATTGCAAGTCCTCCTGCCTTTGGGGCTATCTCAGGATGAGTTGTCGTCCCTTCTGGGAATAGTCTTTTGGGCTTAACGGTGGCGGTAGTTAGAGAGGGACGTCACAGACTAGGACAAGGGCCTGTTCTTTCTGGCGGGACTCTAGCTCTGGGTCAGGGGTCTTACACTCTGAGCACGGTTCCTGTGGCTGTTGGCACACTCCTTGTGCTCCGGCCGGTCCTCTGTCGCCTCTCCAGGATTGCACAGGACAAGGCTGCAGAGGGGAGCCACTTGCTGTCAGGCTCCTGCTTCTTCTGTCTCCCGGCGGCCTTTTTGTCTCTTCTCACTTTCCCTGCTCTTTCTCTTCTTCTCACTCCGGTCCCCTACAGTCCTGTTCCTCCTTCTTCCCCTCTCTCTCCGCACTCCTCCCACTTCTCTTTCGCGCCACACTCCTGCTCCGCCCCTCTTCCTTCTGGGTCTCGCCGCGCGAGAGTTCGCCCTGCTTGCCGTTGTCCGCAGGCGTCATGGCTGTCGGCAGTGCGGTCGTTGCCATGACGCCCGAGACGCTACTTCGCCGTCGCTGCAGCCACTTCAGCCGCCCGACAGCCCGTGTCCCTGCGCTGTCCTCCAGAGGGGTAAGCAGGGACGCACCCTTACATGTAGTCTGTAGCGCCCCCCTATAACAGAAGTCTGGCAGTGTAGTCTACAGTGCCCCCTATAACAGCAGCCTGGATGTTTAGTCTGGAGACCTCTATAACATCTGTCGGACTGTGTAGTCTGGAGCTCCCCCATAAAAGCAGTCTGGACTGTGTAGTATGGAGCGCCCCTTATAACAGCAGTCTGGCTGTGTAGTCTGGAGCTCCCCTATAACAGCAGTCTGGCTGTGTAGTCTGGAACACCCCCTATTACTGCAGTCTGGTTGTGTAGTCTGAAGCTCCCCCTATAACAGCAGTCTGGCTGTGTAGACTGGAGCGCCCCCTATAACAGCAGTCTGGAAGTGTAGTCTGTAGCGCCCCCTATAACAGCAGTCTGGCTGTGTTGACTGCAGCGCCCCCTATTACAGCAGTCTGGCTAAGTAGTCTGGAGCCCCCCTATAACAGCAGTCTGGATGTGCAGTCTGGCGCTTTCTATAACAGCTGTCTGGCTGTGTAGTCCGGAGTGCCCTCTATAACAGCAGCCACTTCAGCCGCCCGACAGCCCGTGTCCCTGCGCTGTCCTCCAGAGGGGTAAGCAGGGACGCACCCTTACATGTAGTCTGTAGCGCCCCCCTATAACAGAAGTCTGGCAGTGTAGTCTACAGTGCCCCCTATAACAGCAGCCTGGATGTTTAGTCTGGAGACCTCTATAACATCTGTCGGACTGTGTAGTCTGGAGCTCCCCCATAAAAGCAGTCTGGACTGTGTAGTATGGAGCGCCCCTTATAACAGCAGTCTGGTTGTGTAGTCTGGAGCTCCCCTATAACAGCAGTCTGGCTGTGTAGTCTGGAACACCCCCTATTACTGCAGTCTGGTTGTGTAGTCTGAAGCTCCCCCTATAACAGCAGTCTGGCTGTGTAGACTGGAGCGCCCCGTATAACAGCAGTCTGGAAGTGTAGTCTGTAGCGCCCCCTATAACAGCAGTCTCGCTGTGTTGACTGCAGCGCCCCCTATTACAGCAGTCTGGCTAAGTAGTCTGGAGCCCCCCTATAACAGCAGTCTGGATGTGCAGTCTGGCGCTTCCTATAACAGCTGTCTGGCTGTGTAGTCCGGAGTGCCCTCTATAACAGCAGTCTCGATGTGTAGTCTGGAGCCCCCCTATAATAGCAGTCTTGATGTGTAGTCTGGACCTCCCCCTATATCAGCAGTCTGCAAGTGTAGTCTGGAGCCCCCCTTTAACAGCAGTCTGGCAGTGTAGTCTGGAGCGCCCCCTATAACAGCAGTCTGGCTGTGTAGTCTGGAGCCCCCCTATAAAAGTAGCCTGGCTGTGTAGTCTGGAGAGCCCCCTATAACAGCAGTCTGGATGTGTAGTCTGGAGCCCCCCTATAAAAGTAGCCTGGCTGTGTAGTCTGGAGCGCCCCCTATTACAGCAGTCTGGATGTGTAGTCTGGAGCCCCCTATAACAGCAGTCTGGATGTGTAGTCTGGACCTCCCCCTATAACAGCAGTCTGGCTGTCTAGTATGGAGTCCCGTATAACAGCAGTCTGGATGTGTAGTCTGGACCTCCCCCTATAACAGCAGTCTGGTTGTGTAGTATGGAGCCCCCTATAACAGCAGTCTGTATGTGTAGTCTGGAACTCCCTACAACAGCAGTCTGGCTGTTTAGACTGCAGCACCCCCTATAACAGCAGTCTGGCTGTGTAGTCTGAAGCCCCCCCCCTATAACAGTAGTCTGGCTGTGTAGTCTGGAGCAACCCCTATAACAGCAGTCTGGATGTGTAGCCTGGAGCCCCCTATAACAGCAGTCTGGATGTGTAGTCTGGACCTCCCACTTTAACAGCAGTCTGGCTGTGTGATATGGAGTCCCATATAACAGCAGTCCAGATGTGTAGTCTGGACCTCCCCCTACAACACCAGTCTGGCTGTGTAGTATGAAGCCCCCTATAAAAACAGTCTGGCTGTATAGTTTGCAGCGCTCCCCTATAACAGCAGTCTCGATGTGTAGTCTGGAGCCCCCCTATAACAGCAGTCTGGATGTGTAGTCTGGACCTCCCCCTATAACAGCAGTCTGGATGTGCACTCTGGCGCTTCCTATAACAGCTGTCTGGCTGTGTAGTCTGGAGCCCCCCTATAACAGCAGTCTGGATGTGCAGTCTGGCGCTTCCTATAACAGCTGTCTGGCTGTGTAGTCCGGAGTGCCCTCTATAACAGCAGTCTCGATGTGTAGTCTGGAGCCCCCCTATAATAGCAGTCTGCAAGTGTAGTCTGGAGCCCCCCTTTAACAGCAGTCTGGCCGTGTAGTCTGGAGCACCCCCTATAACAGCAGTCTGGCAGTGTAGTCTGGAGCCCCCCTATAACAGCAGTCTGGATGTGTAGTCTGGACCTCCCCCTATAACAGCAGTCTGGATGTGCAGTCTGGCTCTTCCTATAACAGCTGTCTGGCTGTGTAGTCTGGAGCCCCCCTATAACAGCAGTCTGGATGTGCAGTCTGGCGCTTCCTATAACAGCTGTCTGGCTGTGTAGTCCGAAGTGCCCTCTATAACAGCAGTCTCGATGTGTAGTCTGGAGCCCCCCTATAATAGCAGTCTTGATGTGTAGTCTGGACCTCCCCCTATAACAGCAGTCTGCAAGTGTAGTCTGGAGCCCCCCTTTAACAGCAGTCTGGCAGTGTAGTCTGGAGCGCCCCCTATAACAGCAGTCTGGCTGTGTAGTCTGGAGCCCCCCTATAAAAGTAGCCTGGCTGAGTAGTCTGGAGCTCCCCCTATAACAGCAGTCTGGATGTGTAGTCTGGAACCCCCCTATAAAAGTAGCCTGGCTGTGTAGTCTGGAGCGCCCCCTATAACAGCAGTCTGGATATGTAGTCTGGAGCCCCCTATAACAGCAGTCTAGATGTGTAGTCTGGACCTCCCCCTATAACAGCAGTCTGGCTGTCTAGTATGGAGTCCCGTATAACAGCAGTCTGGATGTGTAGTCTGGACCTCCCACTATAACAGCAGTCTGGTTGTGTAGTATGGAGCCCCCTATAACAGCAGTCTGTATGTGTAGTCTGGAACTCCCGACAACAGCAGTCTGGCTGTGTAGACTGCAGCACTCCCTATAACAGCAGTCTGGCTGTGTAGTCTGAAGCCCCCCCTATAACAGTACTCTGGCCGTGTAGTCTGGAGCAACTCCTATAACAGCAGTCTGAATGTGTAGTCTGGAGCCCCCCTATAACAGCAGTCTGGATGTGTAGTCTGGACCTCCCACTTTAACAGCAGTCTGGAAGTGCAGTCTGGCGCTTCCTATAACAGCTGTCTGGCTGTGTAGTCTGGAGCCCCCCTATAACAGCAGTCTGGATGTGTAGTCTGGCGCTTCCTATAACAGCTGTCTGGCTGTGTAGTCCGGAGTGCCCTCTATAACAGCAGTCTTGATGTGTAGTCTGGAGCCCCCTATAATAGCAGTCTTGATGTGTAGTCTGGACCTCCCCCTATAACAGCAGTCTGCAAGTGTAGTCTGGAGCCCCCCTTTAACAGCAGTCTGGCAGTGTAGTCTGGAGTGCCCTCTATAACAGCAGTCTGGCTGTGTAGTCTGGAGCCCCCCTATAAAAGTAGCCTGGCTGTGTAGTCTGGAGCGCCCCCTATAACAGCAGTGTGGATGTGTAGTCTGGAGCCCCCCTATAAAAGTAGCCTGGCTGTGTAGTCTGGAGCGCCCCCTATAACAGCAGTCTGGATGTGTAGTCTGGAGCCCCCTATAACAGCAGTCTGGATGTGTAGTCTGGACCTCCCCCTATAACAGCAGTCTGGCTGTCTAGTATGGAGTCCCGTATAATAGCAGTCTGGATGTGTAGTCTGGACCTCCCACTATAACAGCAGTCTGGTTGTGTAGTATGGAGCCCCCTATAACAGCAGTCTGTATGTGTAGTCTGGAACTCCCTACAACAGCAGTCTGGCTGTGTAGTCTGGAGCGCCCCCTATAACAGCAGTCTGGCTGTGTAGACTGCAGCACCCCCTATAACAGCAGTCTGGCTGTGTAGTCTGAAGCCCCCCCTATAACAGTAGTCTAGCTGTGTAGTCTGGAGCAACCCCTATAACAGCAGTCTGGCTGTGTAGTCTGGAGCCCCCCTATAACAGCAGTCTGGCTGTGTAGACTGCAGCACCCCCTATAACAGCAGTCTGGATGTGCAGTCTGGCGCTTCCTATAACAGCTGTCTGGCTGTGTAGTCCGAAGTGCCCTCTATAACAGCAGTCTCGATGTGTAGTCTGGAGCCCCCCTATAATAGCAGTCTTGATGTGTAGTCTGGACCTCCCCCTATAACAGCAGTCTGCAAGTGTAGTCTGGAGCCCCCCTTTAACAGCAGTCTGGCAGTGTAGTCTGGAGCGCCCCCTATAACAGCAGTCTGGCTGTGTAGTCTGGAGCCCCCCTATAAAAGTAGCCTTGCTGAGTAGTCTGGAGCTCCCCCTATAACAGCAGTCTGGATGTGTAGTCTGGAACCCCCCTATAAAAGTAGCCTGGCTGTGTAGTCTGGAGCGCCCCCTATAACAGCAGTCTGGATATGTAGTCTGGAGCCCCCTATAACAGCAGTCTAGATGTGTAGTCTGGACCTCCCCCTATAACAGCAGTCTGGCTGTCTAGTATGGAGTCCCGTATAACAGCAGTCTGGATGTGTAGTCTGGACCTCCCACTATAACAGCAGTCTGGTTGTGTAGTATGGAGCCCCCTATAACAGCAGTCTGTATGTGTAGTCTGGAACTCCCGACAACAGCAGTCTGGCTGTGTAGACTGCAGCACTCCCTATAACAGCAGTCTGGCTGTGTAGTCTGAAGCCCCCCCTATAACAGTACTCTGGCCGTGTAGTCTGGAGCAACTCCTATAACAGCAGTCTGAATGTGTAGTCTGGAGCCCCCCTATAACAGCAGTCTGGATGTGTAGTCTGGACCTCCCACTTTAACAGCAGTCTGGAAGTGCAGTCTGGCGCTTCCTATAACAGCTGTCTGGCTGTGTAGTCTGGAGCCCCCCTATAACAGCAGTCTGGATGTGTAGTCTGGCGCTTCCTATAACAGCTGTCTGGCTGTGTAGTCCGGAGTGCCCTCTATAACAGCAGTCTGGATGTGTAGTCTGGCGCTTCCTATAACAGCTGTCTGGCTGTGTAGTCCGGAGTGCCCTCTATAACAGCAGTCTTGATGTGTAGTCTGGAGCCCCCTATAATAGCAGTCTTGATGTGTAGTCTGGACCTCCCCCTATAACAGCAGTCTGCAAGTGTAGTCTGGAGCCCCCCTTTAACAGCAGTCTGGCAGTGTAGTCTGGAGTGCCCTCTATAACAGCAGTCTGGCTGTGTAGTCTGGAGCCCCCCTATAAAAGTAGCCTGGCTGTGTAGTCTGGAGCGCCCCCTATAACAGCAGTGTGGATGTGTAGTCTGGAGCCCCCCTATAAAAGTAGCCTGGCTGTGTAGTCTGGAGCGCCCCCTATAACAGCAGTCTGGATGTGTAGTCTGGAGCCCCCTATAACAGCAGTCTGGATGTGTAGTCTGGACCTCCCCCTATAACAGCAGTCTGGCTGTCTAGTATGGAGTCCCGTATAATAGCAGTCTGGATGTGTAGTCTGGACCTCCCACTATAACAGCAGTCTGGTTGTGTAGTATGGAGCCCCCTATAACAGCAGTCTGTATGTGTAGTCTGGAACTCCCTACAACAGCAGTCTGGCTGTGTAGTCTGGAGCGCCCCCTATAACAGCAGTCTGGCTGTGTAGACTGCAGCACCCCCTATAACAGCAGTCTGGCTGTGTAGTCTGAAGCCCCCCCTATAACAGTAGTCTAGCTGTGTAGTCTGGAGCAACCCCTATAACAGCAGTCTGGCTGTGTAGTCTGGAGCCCCCCTATAACAGCAGTCTGGCTGTGTAGACTGCAGCACCCCCTATAACAGCAGTCTGGATGTGCAGTCTGGCGCTTCCTATAACAGCTGTCTGGCTGTGTAGTCCGAAGTGCCCTCTATAACAGCAGTCTCGATGTGTAGTCTGGAGCCCCCCTATAATAGCAGTCTTGATGTGTAGTCTGGACCTCCCCCTATAACAGCAGTCTGCAAGTGTAGTCTGGAGCCCCCCTTTAACAGCAGTCTGGCAGTGTAGTCTGGAGCGCCCCCTATAACAGCAGTCTGGCTGTGTAGTCTGGAGCCCCCCTATAAAAGTAGCCTGGCTGAGTAGTCTGGAGCTCCCCCTATAACAGCAGTCTGGATGTGTAGTCTGGAACCCCCCTATAAAAGTAGCCTGGCTGTGTAGTCTGGAGCGCCCCCTATAACAGCAGTCTGGATATGTAGTCTGGAGCCCCCTATAACAGCAGTCTAGATGTGTAGTCTGGACCTCCCCCTATAACAGCAGTCTGGCTGTCTAGTATGGAGTCCCGTATAACAGCAGTCTGGATGTGTAGTCTGGACCTCCCACTATAACAGCAGTCTGGTTGTGTAGTATGGAGCCCCCTATAACAGCAGTCTGTATGTGTAGTCTGGAACTCCCGACAACAGCAGTCTGGCTGTGTAGACTGCAGCACTCCCTATAACAGCAGTCTGGCTGTGTAGTCTGAAGCCCCCCCTATAACAGTACTCTGGCCGTGTAGTCTGGAGCAACTCCTATAACAGCAGTCTGAATGTGTAGTCTGGAGCCCCCCTATAACAGCAGTCTGGATGTGTAGTCTGGACCTCCCACTTTAACAGCAGTCTGGAAGTGCAGTCTGGCGCTTCCTATAACAGCTGTCTGGCTGTGTAGTCTGGAGCCCCCCTATAACAGCAGTCTGGATGTGTAGTCTGGCGCTTCCTATAACAGCTGTCTGGCTGTGTAGTCCGGAGTGCCCTCTATAACAGCAGTCTTGATGTGTAGTCTGGAGCCCCCTATAATAGCAGTCTTGATGTGTAGTCTGGACCTCCCCCTATAACAGCAGTCTGCAAGTGTAGTCTGGAGCCCCCCTTTAACAGCAGTCTGGCAGTGTAGTCTGGAGTGCCCTCTATAACAGCAGTCTGGCTGTGTAGTCTGGAGCCCCCCTATAAAAGTAGCCTGGCTGTGTAGTCTGGAGCGCCCCCTATAACAGCAGTGTGGATGTGTAGTCTGGAGCCCCCCTATAAAAGTAGCCTGGCTGTGTAGTCTGGAGCGCCCCCTATAACAGCAGTCTGGATGTGTAGTCTGGAGCCCCCTATAACAGCAGTCTGGATGTGTAGTCTGGACCTCCCCCTATAACAGCAGTCTGGCTGTCTAGTATGGAGTCCCGTATAATAGCAGTCTGGATGTGTAGTCTGGACCTCCCACTATAACAGCAGTCTGGTTGTGTAGTATGGAGCCCCCTATAACAGCAGTCTGTATGTGTAGTCTGGAACTCCCTACAACAGCAGTCTGGCTGTGTAGTCTGGAGCGCCCCCTATAACAGCAGTCTGGCTGTGTAGACTGCAGCACCCCCTATAACAGCAGTCTGGCTGTGTAGTCTGAAGCCCCCCCTATAACAGTAGTCTAGCTGTGTAGTCTGGAGCAACCCCTATAACAGCAGTCTGGCTGTGTAGTCTGGAGCCCCCCTATAACAGCAGTCTGGCTGTGTAGACTGCAGCATCCCCTATAACAGCAGTCTGGCTGTGTAGTCTGAAGCCCCCCCTATAACAGTAGTCTAGCTGTGTAGTCTGGAGCAACCCCTATAACAGCAGTCTGGCTGTGTAGTCTGGAGCCCCCCTATAACAGCAGTCTGGCTGTGTAGTATGGAGCTCCCCTATAAGAGCAGTCTGGCTGTATAGTCTGTAGCGCTCCCCGATAACAGCAGTCTGGATGTGTAGTCTGGAGCCCCCTATAACAGCAGTCTGGATGTGTAGTCTGGACCTCCCCCTTTAACAGCAGTCTGGCTGTGTAGTATGGAGTCCCCTATAACAGCAGTCTGGCTGTGTGGTATGGAGTCCCATATAACAGCAGTCCAGATGTGTAGTCTGGACCTCCCCCTACAACACCAGGCTGGCTGTGTAGTATGAAGCCCCCTATAAAAACAGTCTGGCTGTATAGTTTGTAGCGCTCCCCTATAACAGCAGTCTCGATGTGTAGTCTGGAGCCACCCTATAACAGCAGTCTGGATGTGTAGTCTGGACCTCCCCCTATAACAGCAGTCTGGCAGTGTAGTCTGGAGCCCCCCTTTAACAGCAGTCTGTCAGTGTAGTCTGGACCTCCGCCTATAACAGCAGTCTGGCTGTCTAGTATGGAGTCCCGTATAACAGCAGTCTGGATGTGTAGTCTGGACCTCCCCCTATAACAGCAGTCTGGTTGTGTAGTATGGAGCCCCCTATAACAGCAGTCTGTATGTGTAGTCTGGAACTCCCTACAACAGCAGTCTGGCTGTGTAGACTGCAGCGCCACCTATAATAGCAGTCTGGCTGTGTAGTCTGGAGCCCCCCTATAACAGTAGTCTGGCTGTGTAGTCTGGACCTCCCCCTATAAAAACAGTCTGGCTGTGTAGTATGGAGTCCCCTATAACAGCAGTCTGGATGCGTAGTCTTGACCTCCCCCTATAACAGCAGTCTGGCAGTGTAGTCTGGAGCGCCCCCTATAACAGCAGTCTGGCTGTGTAGACTGGAGCGCCCCCTATAACCGCAGACTGGCTGTGTAGTCTGGAGCCCTCCTATAACAGCAGTGTGGCTGTGTAGTAAGGAGTCCCCTATAACAGAAGTCTGGATGTGTAGTCTGGACCTCCCCCTATAACAGCAAACAGTCTGGCTGTGTAGTAAGGAGTCCCCTATAACATAAGTCTGTATGTGTAGTCTGGAACTCCCTATAACAGCAGTCTGGCTGTGTAGACTGCAGCGCACCCTATAACAGCAGTCTGGGCTGTGTAGTCTGGAGCACCCCCTATAACAGCAGTCTAGATGTGTAGTCTGGAGCCCCACTATAACAGCAGTCTGGCTGTGTAGTATGGAGCTCCCCTATAAGAGCAGTCTGGCTGTATAGTCTGTAGCGCTCCCCGATAACAGCAGTCTGGATGTGTAGTCTGGAGCCCCCTATAACAGCAGTCTGGATGTGTAGTCTGGACCTCCCCCTTTAACAGCAGTCTGGCTGTGTAGTATGGAGTCCCCTATAACAGCAGTCTGGCTGTGTGGTATGGAGTCCCATATAACAGCAGTCCAGATGTGTAGTCTGGACCTCCCCCTACAACACCAGGCTGGCTGTGTAGTATGAAGCCCCCTATAAAAACAGTCTGGCTGTATAGTTTGTAGCGCTCCCCTATAACAGCAGTCTCGATGTGTAGTCTGGAGCCACCCTATAACAGCAGTCTGGATGTGTAGTCTGGACCTCCCCCTATAACAGCAGTCTGGCAGTGTAGTCTGGAGCCCCCCTTTAACAGCAGTCTGTCAGTGTAGTCTGGACCTCCGCCTATAACAGCAGTCTGGCTGTCTAGTATGGAGTCCCGTATAACAGCAGTCTGGATGTGTAGTCTGGACCTCCCCCTATAACAGCAGTCTGGTTGTGTAGTATGGAGCCCCCTATAACAGCAGTCTGTATGTGTAGTCTGGAACTCCCTACAACAGCAGTCTGGCTGTGTAGACTGCAGCGCCACCTATAATAGCAGTCTGGCTGTGTAGTCTGGAGCCCCCCTATAACAGTAGTCTGGCTGTGTAGTCTGGACCTCCCCCTATAAAAACAGTCTGGCTGTGTAGTATGGAGTCCCCTATAACAGCAGTCTGGATGCGTAGTCTTGACCTCCCCCTATAACAGCAGTCTGGCAGTGTAGTCTGGAGCGCCCCCTATAACAGCAGTCTGGCTGTGTAGACTGGAGCGCCCCCTATAACCGCAGACTGGCTGTGTAGTCTGGAGCCCTCCTATAACAGCAGTGTGGCTGTGTAGTAAGGAGTCCCCTATAACAGAAGTCTGGATGTGTAGTCTGGACCTCCCCCTATAACAGCAAACAGTCTGGCTGTGTAGTAAGGAGTCCCCTATAACATAAGTCTGTATGTGTAGTCTGGAACTCCCTATAACAGCAGTCTGGCTGTGTAGACTGCAGCGCACCCTATAACAGCAGTCTGGGCTGTGTAGTCTGGAGCACCCCCTATAACAGCAGTCTAGATGTGTAGTCTGGAGCCCCACTATAACAGCAGTCTGTATGTGTAGTCTGGAACTCCCTATAACAGCAGTCTGGCTGTGTAGACTGCAGCGCCACCTATAACAGCAGTCTGGTTGCGTAGTCTGGAGCCCCCCTATAACAGTAGTCTGGCTGTGTAGTCTGGAGCGCCCCCTATAACAGCAGTCTGGATGTGTAGTCTGGAGCCCCCCTATAACAGCAGTCTGGATGTGTAGTCTGGACCTCCCCCTACAAAAACAGTCTGGCTGTGTAGTATGGAGTCCCCTATAACATCAGTCTGGATGTGTAGTCTGGACCTCCCCCTAAAACAGCAATCTGGCTGTGTAGCATGGAGCCCCCTAAAAAAAACAGTCTGGCTTTGTAGTTTGTATTGCTCCCCTATAGCAGCAGTCTCGATGTGTAGTCTGAAGCCCCCCTATAACAGCAGTCTAGATGTATACTCTGGAGCCCCCCTTTAACAGCAGTCTGGCAGTGTAGTCTGGAGCGCCCCCTATAACAGCAGTCTGGCTGTGTAGACTGGTGTGCCCTCTATAACCGCAGACTGGCTGTGTAGTCTGGAGCCCTCCTATAACAGCAGTCTGGATGTGTAGTCTGGAGCCCTCCTATAACAGCAGTCTGGATGTGTAGTCTGGACCTCCCCCTATAACAGCAGTGTGGCTGTGTAGTAAGTAGTCCCCTATAACAGAAGTCTGGATGTGTAGTCTGAACCTCCCCCTATAACAGCAAACAGCAGTCTGGCTGTGTAGTATGGAGTCCCCTATAACATAAGTCTGTATGTGTAGTCTGGAACTCCCTATAACAGCAGTCTGGCTGTGTAGACTGCAGCGCACCCTATAACAGCAGTCTGGGCTGTGTAGTCTGGAGCACCCCCTATAACAGCAGTCTAGATGTGTAGTCTGGAGCCCCACTATAACAGCAGTCTGTATGTGTAGTCTGGAACTCCCTATAACAGCAGTCTGGCTGTGTAGACTGCAGCGCCACCTATAATAACAGTCTGGCTGTGTAGTCTGGAGCCCCCCTATAACAGTAGTCTGGCTGTGTAGTCTGGACCTCCCCCTATAACAGCAGTCTGGCTGTGTAGTATGGAGTCCCCTATAACAGCAGTCTGGATGTGTAGTCTTGACCTCCCCCTATAACAGCAGTCTGGTTGTGTAGTATGGAGCCCCCTATAACAGCAGTCTTTATGTGTAGTCTGGAACTCCCTATAACAGCAGTCTGGCTGTGTAGACTGCAGCGCCACCTATAACAGCAGTCTGGTTGCGTAGTCTGGAGCCCCCCTATAACAGTAGTCTGGCTGTGTAGTCTGGAGCGCCCCCTATAACAGCAGTCTGGATGTGTAGTCTGGAGCCCCCCTATAACAGCAGTCTGGATGTGTAGTCTGGACCTCCCCCTACAACAACAGTCTGGCTGTGTAGTATGGAGTCCCCTATAACAGCAGTCTGGATGTGTAGTCTGGACCTCCCCCTAAAACAGCAATCTGGCTGTGTAGCATGGAGCCCCCTAAAAAAACAGTATGGCTTTGTAGTTTGTAGCGCTCCCCTATAACAGCAGTCTCGATGTGTAGTCTAAAGCCCCCCTATAACAGCAGTCTAGATGTGTACTCTGGAGCCCCCCTTTAACAGCAGTCTGGCAGTGTAGTCTGGAGCGCCCCCTATAACAGCAGTCTGGCTGTGTAGACTGGTGCGCCCTCTATAACCGCAGACTGGCTGTGTAGTCTGGAGCCCTCCTATAACAGCAGTCTGGATGTGTAGTCTGGAGCCCTCCTATAACAGCAGTCTGGATGTGTAGTCTGGACCTCCCCCTATTTCAGCAGTGTGGCTGTGTAGTAAGGAGTCCCCTATAACAGAAGTCTGGATGTGTAGTCTGGACCTCCCCCTATAACAGCAGTCTGGCTGTGTAGTATGGAGTCCCCTATAACAGCAGTCTGGCTGTGTAGTGTAGAGCCCCCTATAACAGAAGTCTGTATGTGTAGTCTGGAACTACCTATAACAGCAGTCTGGCTGTGTAGGCTGTACCGCCCCCTATAACAGCAGTCTGGCTGTGTAGTCTGGAGCACCCCCTATAACAGCAGTTTAGATGTGTAGTCTGGAGCCCCACTATAACAGCAGTCTGGATGTGTAGTCTGGACTCTCCCTATAACAGCAGTCTGGCTGTGTAGTATGGAGCCCCCTATAAAAACAGTCTAGCTTTATAGATTGTAGCACTCCCCTATCACAGCAGTCTGGCTGTGTAGCTGGAGCCCACCTATAACAGCAGTGTGGCTGTGTAGCTGGAGCCCACCTATAACAGTAGCCTGGCTGTGTAGTCTGGAGCTCAACTATAAAAGCAGTCTGGATGTGCAGTCTGGAGTCCTATTATAACAGCACTCTGGCTGTTTAATATGGAGCGCCACCTATAACAGCAGTCTGGCTGTGTAGTCTGGAGCTCCCCTACAACAGCAGTCTGGATGTGTAGTTTGGAGCGCCCCCTATAACAGCAGTCTGGCTGTGAAGTATGGAGCCCCCTATAACAGCAGTCTGATAGTGTAGTCTGGAGCTCCCTATAACAGCAGTCTGGCTTTGTAGTATGGAGTCCTGTATAACAGTAGTCTGCTGTGTAGTCTAGAGCTTCCCCATAACAGCAGTCTGGATGTGTAGTCTAGAGCGCCCCCTATAACAGCACTCTGGATGTGTAGTCTGGAGCTACCCTAAAACAGCAGTCTAGCTGTGTAGTCTGGAGCTACCCTATAACAGCAGTCTAACTGTGTAGTCTGGAGCCCCCCTATAACAGCAGTCTAGCTGTGTAGTCTGGAGCCCCCCTATAACAGAAGTCTGGACCTCCCCTTATAACAGCAGTCTGGCTGTGTGGTCTGGAGTCCCCCTATATCAGCAGTCTGGCTGTGTAGTCTGGAGCACCCTATAACAGCAGCAGTCTGGCTGTGTAGTCTGGAGCCCCCCTATATCAGCAGTCTGGATGTGTAGTTTAGACCTCCCCTTATAACAGCAGTCTGGCTGTGTTTTCTGGAGCCCCCTATAAAAGCAGTCTAGATGTGTAGCCTGGAGTCCCCTATAACAGCAGTCTGGATGTGTAGTCTGGAGCTCCCTATAACAGCAGTCTGGCAGTGTAGTATGGAGCTCCCTCATAAAAGCAGTCTGGATGTTTGTCTGGAGCCCCCCTAAAACAGCAGTCCAGATGTGTAGTCTTGACCTCCTCCTATAACTGCAGTCTTGCTGTGTAGTCTGTAGTGCTCCCCTATAACAGCAGTATCACTGTGTAGTCTGGAGCCCCCCTATAACAGCAGTCTGGATCTGTAGTCTGGACCTCCCCCTATAACAGCAGTCTGGCAGTGTAGTCTGGAGTGCCCTCTATAACAGCAGTTTGGATGTTTAGTCTGGAGCCCCCCAATAACAGCAATCTGGCGTGTAGACTGGAGTGCCCCTATAACCGCAGTCTGGCTGTGTGGTCTGGAGTGCCCCCTATAACAGCAGTCTGGATTTGTAGTCTGGAGCCCCCCTATAACAGCAGTCTGGCTGTGTAGTCTGGAGCATCCTCTATAATAGCAGTCTGGCTGTGTAGTATGGAGCCCCCTATAACAGCAGTCTGGGTGTGTAGTCTGGAGCCCCCCTATAACAGCAGTCTGGCTGTGTAGTATGGAGCCCCCTATAACTGCAGTCTGGATGTGTAGTCTGGAGCCCCCCTTTAACTGCAGTCTGGCTGTGTAGTCTGGAGCTCCCCCATAACAGCAGTCTAGATGTGTAGTCAGGAGCCCCCTATAATAGCAGTCCGGATGTGTAGTCTGGACCTCCCACTATAACAGCAGTCTAGCTGTGTAGTATGAAGCCCCCTATAGCAGCAGTCTGGCTGTGTAGTCTGTAGCACTCCCCTATAACAGCAGTCTCGCTGTGTAGTCTGAAGCCCCCTATAACAGCAGTCTGGCTGTATAGTCTGGAGTGCCCTCTATAACAGCAGTCTGGATGTGTAGTCTGGAGCACCCCCTATAACAGCAGTCTGGCTGTGTAGTATGGAGCCCCCTATAACATCAGTCTGGATGTGTAGTCTGTAGCGCTCCCCTTTAACAGCAGTCTGGCTGTGTAGTCTGGAGCCCCCCTATAACAGCAGTCTGGCTGTGTAGTATGGAGTCCTCTATAACAGCATTCTGGCTGTGTAGTCTGGAGCTCCCCCATAATAACAGTCTGGATGTGTAGTCAGGAGCCCCTCTATAACAGCATTCCGGATGTGTAGTGTGGACCTCCCCCTTTAACAGCAGTCTGGCTGTGTAGAATGGAGCCCCCTATAACAGCGGTCTGGCTGTGTAGTCTGTAGCGATCCCCTATAACAGCAGTCTCGCTGTGTAGTCTGGAGCCCCCCTATATCAGCAGTCTTGATTTGTATTCTGGAGCCCCCTTATAACAGCAGTCTGGCTGTGTACTTTGGAGTGCCCTCTATAACAGCAGTCTGGATGTGTAGTCTGGACCTCCTTCTATGACAGCAGTCTGGCAGTGTAGTCTGGAGCCCCCCTATAACAGCAGTCTGGCAGTGTAGTCTGGAGCCCCATGTAACAGCAGTCTGGCTGTGTAGTATGGAGCTCCCCTATAACAGCAGTCTGGATGTGTAGTCTGGACCTCCTTCTATAACAGCAGTCTGGATGTGTAGTCTGGACCTCCCCCTATAACAGTTGTCTGGCAGTGCAGTCTGGAGTCCACCTATAAAAGCAATCTGGATCTGATCTCTATAACAGCATATTTGGTAGTTGAACTTAAAATCTTGTGTTTCTTCTTTAATATTTAATTAATTGTGAAGATAAGATCACAGAAATGAAGATTATTTTAACAGATGCACAAACTCAAAGGCCCAGTTTACACAGAGTTTTTGGTGCTAATTTTGACGCAGAATCGCATCGAAATCAGCATTTTAATGTTAGAGGCGGGTTTTTTCCCAAGTATTTTTTGACTGCTTGCAAAAAAAAACAAACGGCATGCCCTATCTTGGAGCGATTTCTGCCACTGAATGTCCATTGAAATCAATGGGAGGCATAAAAACATATGTGACGCTTATTTGGTGCGTTTTTTTGTTCATTTAATTCATTAAAAAAAAGGCCTTAAAAAAGCAGCACAAAAAGCCTATAAAAAAGCCTCAAAAGTAAAGACAAATATTTCCAACATGCAGGAGTGTATGAGCGGTATAGATTTAATAAACAACCATATCTCTAGGAATTCATCTTTCCTGATATAATAAACGTCTTTTTCTGTCTTACAAACCGTTGTTGTGGGGTCCGATATATTCTGTCAATTCTATATTTTCGTGTTTTTACTATTGGCTGTTGTTTCTTCATCTTGAGGTTTTCTGGTGAAGAAGGAACTTGATGAAGTCATTTAAATAGAACGTCCTGTTACTAAATATTCCTTCAGCAAAACTTAGGCCCCATGCACACGACCGTGTTTTTGCGGCCGCAATTCCCCCTAAAATCCACGGGAGAATTGCGGCCCCATTCTTTTCTATGGGGCCATGCACACGACCGTAGTTTTTGCGGTCCTTGCACGGCCCGGGAGCCCGGACCGCAGAAAGAACGGCGGCGGCGGCCATGTGCATGTCCCGCGACCTGCGGGCGGCCTGCGGCTGACAGTCCGCTGACAGTCCGCAGCCGGCCGACCCGAAAATCACGGCCGTGCACACGGCTACGGTCGTGTGCATGAGGCCTAAATGTGTGCTCACCAGCATATAGGTGGATAATCGCACAGGATGTAGTGTCGTGCTCAAATGTATGTAGGAGGAGAGGTCAATTGTGTGGTATCTGGATTAAGATCATCAACATGCTGTGCCCATGCAATAAGGAGCTGGAAAACAGCTGTAGTACACAGCGGAGATCAGTTACTTAGGGCCTATTTAGGCCTTGTTCACACAGTGCCGATTTTGCATGCATTTTTGAAAGCCAAAATCCAAATTCGATCCAAGAGAGCAGACCTGTAAGGCCTTCCTTCATATATTTCTTCTATTTAGATTCCGTTTTGACTTAAAAAAACATACACGAAAAATCTGCAGCAAAGTTGCACTGTGTGAACAATGCCTTAAAGTTGCCCTAATAACTGCCTAGGAACTTATCAATTCTGTACATAAATATATGCCAGTATATTACAGTAAACAATAAAAGCACAAATTATAAAAAAATTTTTTTTTATTAAGAATAAAATTGGAATGCAATTGCAAATAATGTTTTTAAATATCGGTCATAGGACACTAATATTCACTTATCTGATATCCACATGACCGTAATCATGTACAAAAAAAAGCTAGCACTCTATCTAAATCTATAAATTATTTAGAGTGATGGTACATGGTGTAAAAAAGTTTAAAAAAAACAGAAGTTGCTTTCTTTTCTGAAATTCCTTCAATATATAAATTAACATTAATAATCAGTAATGTAAGCAGTTTGTAGCACCAAAGAAAGTACATCTTGTCTCACCTAGAAGGCAACTGGCTGCAGAAGGAACCTCCAACACTACTCTGCCTGTAATAGGAGACCAGGAACGGTAAGGGTATGTTCACACGCAGTGTTTTCAGACATAATTCGGGCGTTTTACGCCTCGAATTACGCCTCAAAAAACGCCCCTAATACGCCTGCAAACATCTGCCCATTGCTTTCAATGGGAATTACGATGTTTTGTTCCCACGAGCCTTTATTTTACACATCGCTGTCAAAATACAGCGCGTAAAATGACGGCTCGTCAAAAGAAGTGCAGGACACTACTTGGGACGTTTTTGGAGGCGTTTTTCATTGACTCCATTGAAAAACAGCTCCAAAAACGGCCGTAAAAAACGCAGCAAAAAGCGCAATTTCTTAAAAAAACTTCTGAAAATCAGGAGCTGTTTTCGCCTGAAAACAGCTCCGTATTTTCAGACGTTTTTGCTCACTGCGTGTGAACATACCCTACCCCTTAGCAAAGCCTAAGGCCTCATGCCTACTTTCGTTTTTTCCTTCAGGGTGCTATCCGTTTTTGTCACAGATAGCACCCTGAACCCATTCTATTCAATGGGCACATCCACACTTCCGTTATTTTGACTGATCCGTTGTTCCGTTCCGTCAAAAGTAGAGCATGTCCTACTTTTTTCAGTGATTCCGTGACCGTGGGGCCCATAGAAGTCAATGGGTCCTTAAAAAAAACCAGACGGCAGTACATTTCAATATTAGCAGCAGGAAACGGCAATAATATTGGACTGATGGAAAGTTCAGTTCTCGACTGTAATGTCAAAGGCCAAATATATCATCCTGACTCAGGAGCCAAGTCACAGTGTTATGTGCCCGGTGTCAAGTGCCAATGATACAGTAGTGAGTTGTGACCAACAGCTGGCAGAGTTCTAAAAGAAGATGTTCCAGAATTGTAATTTCATGGGTAAGGGCTTGTTTACATCAGCGTTGTTTTTCCATTGAGGGGTTCTGTTGGAGGTTTCCGTAGGGGGAACCCCTCAACGGAAACGGAAACCTTAGCTTCCGTTTGCATCACCATTGATCTCAATGGTGATGGAAACTTTGCTAATGGTTTCCGTTTGTCACTGTTGTGACAGTGTTCCGTTGTTTTTTATGGAATGAATAGCGCAGTCGACTAAGCTAAGGTTTCCGTTTGCCTTTCTGTTGAGAGGTTCCCCCGATGGAAATCTCCAATGGAACCCCTCAACGGAAAGACAACGCTGATGTGAACACAGTCTAATACAAGTATTTACCAAAATAGAAATGTCAGGAAAGGTGTCCTTTTTAAACAAATGTAACCATATAGGTCCAATGTAGGTGGATACTAATTGACAGGCCACCTGGGGACCCTTTTTTGGACTTATTAATCTTGGCCTCTGACTACAGTACCACATGTACTACTTTGATGGTGGCCCTGTATAGAGGCATACACCTGCAAGCAGTATCTGGCTGGAATGGGGGGTTGCGTGAACCTAAGCCAGACAGAGCGGCTGGATGGCTTAGGTTTATACCTCGTTGACACTGGGTTACTCTCTGGCTGCGGCTCCCTCGGTCTCCAGGACATCGAGAGTTATTTGCTCGGGCGTCGCCCGGACTGGCAGACTGAGGCAGTCTGCAGCCAATAGGAGCTCAGGAGCGTCAGGCCAATCAAAGCCTGGCTGATGTTCCTGAGCTCCCGCCCTCTCCTTATTTAGTTCAGTCTGGGATAGTTGGCCTTTGCCTGTAATTAGAGTCACCTAGCCTGGTGCTTTCCCTTGTTTCAGACTTCCCTGAGCGTCTTGCTTTTTGACTTCTTGTGACCTGACCTCGGCTGGACTCCCGACTTTTCTTTGTCTTCTGACTTTTGTTTTCTCTGCATTCTCCCGGTTTGACCCTGCCTGCCTGACTTCGCCTTTTGCGCCCAGACTTGTCCGTGGCGCAATTGCCCTGCCTCTCCCTTCGTGTACTTCCCAGGTGACCCTTTGTTATTTCGTACTGTCTCTGTCTTATCTGTTTGTCAGTTTCACTTGTACCAGTATAGGGAACGCCGCCCAGTAGTGCGCCGTCGTTTAGGTCGGGTCATACAAGTAGGTAGGGACAGAGGTTTGGGAAGAACAGGGACCTCACTGTTTACTGTGTATTTGATCATGACAGTTACGGAGATGGGCCAGTTGTCAATTTATTTGTGTATTATAATGTAAGCGAACAGGGCTGATTTTGGGAAAAAGGACGCCCGTAGAGTCATAAAAACGATTTAACTTTTTTGTGTACATGACAGGTCCTCTTTAAAAGACTGGCTACATGCAAGGGATGTAATAAAATAACTACATAACTATTACTCACCAATAAATCTACTGCATTTGGCAATACATGATAGCCTAAAACTATGTAGTATAGGAAAGACTGTATGTCCTATTTCCAAATTTACAGTAATCTGTTTCTTACATAATTGTTTACCTCATCCAGTGTGTCATCCTCAGAAAAGTCCCTAAAACCTATCACTTGTACAGGAAACGTATCTGTCTGGGTTTATATTTGTGAGTGTAGATTGTAATAAAAAAGATTCACTTACCAACAGCGCAATACTGCTTTATATCACATAGGCCTCCACAGAAATTATATAAATATATACAGGGGTGCTTGAAACTTTGTGAACCCTTTCGAATTTTCTATAGTTCTGCATAAATTTGACCTAAAAATAGATAAAGAGAACCAAATCAAACAACTGAGTCAAAAATATTAGACTTGGTCATTTATCTATTAAGGAAAATGATCCAATATCACATATCTGTGAGTGGCAAAAGTATGAACTTTTGCTTTTAGTATCTGGTGTGACCCCCTTGTTCAGCAATAACTGCATCTAAACGTTTCCGGTAATTGTTGGTTAGTCCTGCACATCGGCTTGGAGGAATTTTAGCCCATTCCCCTGTACAAACAGCTCCAACTCTAGTATGTTGGTTGGTTTCCTGCGTTTTTTGCGGCTTTTTTTTTTTTTTTTACTTTTTCTGCCTTCCTTTTATTTGAGAGGGGAGGTCAAAGGCGGAACCACGCAAAAAAATGCAGCGCAAAAAAAATCGCCTCCAAGACGGTTTCGGACATTTTCTGGCACTGATTCTGACATGGTTTCCACATCAAAAAACTATGCGTGAACTAGGCCTAAAGGTGCACCTACTTTTCCCACTCACAGAAAATAAATACATGACCAAGTCTAATATTTTTTGTTCATTTGTTTTATCTGGATCTCTTTATTTACTTTTAGTACTTATGTGAAAATCTAATGTAGTTTTAGGTCAAATTTATGCAGAAATATAGAAAATTTTGAAGGGTTCACAAACTTTTAACTTCGATTTCTGCCTCGAATTCTCCTAAAAATCCACATTGCAAATCCTGAACGTGGGAACATAGCCTTATAAAACTCAGTAAGAACAGGCTAAGGCCGGCCATACATGTCACATGCTCGTTCTCCCAACAACTATACGTCTCGACTTCCCCATAAACATGCATGTTTATCTCAAAAGGGAGAAGAGAATAAGCTCCTGCCAGAAACACCTGGCACCTGCCTATCTCTGGGAGGATTTTTTTCCCATGGAAATTTTTTTCCTGTTAAGCCATGCCTCTAATCCTATCCAGTATCCAGTATCACACTTTCATGGTTTGACCCCACAGTATAATGCCCTCATAGAGCCCCCCACACAGTATAATGCTCCATAGGGCCCACACACAGTATAATGCCCCCATAGCACCCCCACACAGTATAATCCCCTATAGTGCCCATCTTACAGTATAATGCCACCTTAGTGCTTATAACACAGTATTATACCCCCATAGCTGCCTACACACAGTATAATGCACCCGGAGTGCCCTCCACACAGTATAATGCCCCATAGCTGCTCACACACACTAAAATGCCCCCATAGTGCCCATCACAAAGTATAATGCCCCCATTGTGCATCCCACACACAGTATAATGCCCCATAGTGTCTGCCGCACAGTATAATTCTCCCATGCTGTCCCCACACAGTATAATACCTCATAGTGCCCCCACACAGTATAATGCCCCAAAGTTGCCCAGCACACAGTTTAATGCCCCTATAGTGCCCACCACACAGCATAATGCCCTCATTGCTGCCCCTCACAGTATAATGCCCCTATAGCTGCCCCCACAAAGTATAATGCCCCTATAGCTGCCCCCACAAAGTATAATGCCCCCGTAGCTGCCCCCCAAAGTTCAATGCCCCTATAGTTCCCCAACACAGTTTAATGCCTCCACAGCTGCCCCCCATATTCAGTAAAATGCCTCCATAGTGCTTAATAAAAAATAATAACGTAAATACTCACCTATCCTCATTCCCACGACGAGTGGAGGAGATCGTCACTGCACCGCGCCTGTCTGCGTCAAGACGCTCACAGCTGTGGTTGCATAGTGAATGGTGGAGCAGGGAGCTAACCGCTCCCTGCTCCACCATTAGATTCAACTGTATCTTCGTCCTAAGTACACAGAGGCAGGTTAAACTGGGACATACCATTGGCTGCTCGGGGCAGCAGTACAACCACCATAATCTTGGACTGTCCCGCTGGACCGGGGACAGTTGGGATGGCATGCTGTCAGTCTGGATACATTTTGTAGGCCTAGGCGAGAAAGAGATGTAAGTCTCCTGTATGAGGTCACTTGTTGTGGCAGATGGGCCCACACAATTTGACAAATGTGCGCTAAGAACCTGACATAAGTATAATAAATATAGCAGTAATACAATTTAAACTAATGAAAATATTAAATGTTTGCTCTCATCTTAGCGCCCGCAGGGTACTGCTGCATCGTTGTGTTTGTAAGCAGTCACTATATACATTAGACTCTGTTCACATCTGCTTGGTTAAATTTAATAAAGCAGACTTACTATTAAAGTACGCCACATTTATTAACTGTTTTAGATAACTTTTGCGCCTTGCTTAACAAGGGGGCGTGGTGTAGTGAGAAATAGGTGTCGTCTAATAGATAGGGCGTGGCTTTAAATGCGTAGGTGTTGTGTTTTGGTCTTTGTTGATGTGGGCTGTACCCGGACTGGGGTTAAAATTCAGCCATGGCATTAGAAAGCACAAAGGCCCACTTGCTGAGTGGTGAATGTAAAATAGGTTTGTTCGTTTGTAGGTTATGTGGAGGTATGGGGAGTGCAGCATGACTATACAGTATATCATTTACATATAAATTATAGTCATATACAGTATAGTCACGGCTGTGTCGGGTATTACAACTCAGTGTCATGCGCTTGAATGGGACTGAGCTGCTCTGAAATGTAATACCAGGCACAGCGGCTTATAAAAGTCTGGAGCTGTGCCTGGCAAACAATGAAGGGGACATGGTGCTTATTTAGCCCTCTGCCGTCTCCACTGTTTTTCCATGCACAGCGGCCTTTGGACTGCGCTGATGTTCACTGCACAGCCAGGTGGACGGGGCCCCTGTGCGGTGAAGACTGCAAGGACCCATTACCGACCTTACCTGCCCAGGACCTTACACCATCACTTAATTTATGATAAAAACACCAACACCTTCTTTGTGGAAATGTGGAAGTGGCCACAGCTTTATTAATTATACACCAATCAGCATGAAGACATATTTTTCTCATTCCTCCTTCTCCTGAAATGCTGATGCTCCCTGTACTCCATCAGGTATGTAGGGTTCTAAATCCATCTTCATAGCCGTACTTTCCGCCAGCTGCGACATCTACAAAAGAAACCCAGAAAAGCGCCAGAACAAGCACAAAAACTTCTGACACCTGCAAAATTGAAAAAACCACAAGGGGAGGGAGGGCGGGTGTTCCTCACGCTGCAGCTTGAAGGTAAGAGGGCGTTCTGCCCCAAGACCCACACTTATATCACCTTTACCATGCCCCTCTTACCCCTTGTCTACCAATCCTGGTCCTGGGCATTATTTAAAACGTTCACTCCTTTATTTAACCCTCGCAGTCCCTGACACTTTCCCTAAGCGGTTCAGTGTCTACAAGACTGCAAGGACCCATTACCGACCTTACCTGCCCAGGACCTTACACCATCACTTAATTTATAATAAAAACACCAACACCTTCTTTGTGGAAATGTGGAAGTGGACACAGCTTTATTAATAATACACCAATCGGCATGAAGACATATTTTTCTGATTCCTCCTTCTCCTGAAATGCTGATGCTCCCTGTACTCCATCAGGTATGTAGGGTTCTAAATCCGTCTTCATAGCCGTACTTTCCGCCAAGGAGGGGAACTGACTAACCTACTCAGTCCCCCGACCACCCCCACCAAGCAACGCCAGTCCTCTCTTGGCACCATCCAGCAAGTCCAAAAGGAAGATATCGAGCCAGATATCATTTAAATGTACCCCGTCCAGCGCCAGCAAATCCACATTGTCCCCCTCCAAGGACTGATGCCGAAGTCCCACTCCACCTATAGAGCGAACGAAGCGCGACACCCGCACATTAAGCAGCCGACGCACTCTATCAAAAGCCGCCAAATTCCTGGCTCCCCGCCAAACAGTCCGCGCTACCATCTCGGACCATACCACCACGCAGCGAGAAAACAGCTGCTGAAAACGCGCCAAATCGGTCCGAATCAAGGATAACAACTCAGCCATCTTAACTTGACCGATATCATTACCCCCAGCATGAACGATCAGGATAACTGGTCCATCAGTGTGCCTAGTAACCGCCACTACTTCAGGCAGTAACTGCACCCACCGTAGTCCCCGGACACCTCTCCAGTGGACGTCGGCCTGGGAGAGGCCTAAATTCGGGCCAAGTGGCCTCCGTACTGCATGGACCATCACCCAGTGCACATAGGAATGCCCCAAAATCCATACCTGGGGGCGGCAAGACCCTGATAAAAAGAAAAATCGCACTAAATATCTGGTCAAACTGAAAGAAAGGGGACACAGTCGGAGATAGGAATAAGCCGAAACAAAGAAAAACGGTGTGGGGGGGAGAGGGCTCAACAAGTGGAAAGAAGATAAAGAAGAAATATAAAACTATAAGAAAACGTATTACACATCACAAACCAAATCCGGTCGCACATAAGACTTGTAGCTATTTGAGCTCCATCTACCCAACCGCATAATAGCTTCCGAATCCAAGCCTAAGGCATCCGCCTCCGTGGCAGCGCCAATCCTAAAGGAATGAGTACTAAACTCACCGGGCGGCAGACCCAAGTATTTTAGACCAGCCTTAAAAACCGCTTCAAATTGAAAACGTGACATAGAAGACCCATTTTTGTGTATCAAAAATTGTACTCCGGCCGCCCGGACGACCAAAAATTTCTTAACCAACTTCACAGGACAATACTGGCCCCCAATATTCCCTACCGACAACCAAGAACCCCTACCAGCAGTATCAGTCTTAGATCGTCGAACACAAATCCGAAGGGTATCACCCAAAACCACTACATCAGTTCCAAGAAGACCACCACGTTTGTTCACACTATGTGAAACCAGCTCACTAACTCGTAACGCAACAAAGAAAGCCAATGAAAACGAAGCGCCAAACAAAGACACCTCATATTTGTCCCGGCAAACATAACATCAAATAAATAAAAGCCGTCCCAGGAGCGCAAAAGACACTGGCCGCCTCGTGTCACGGGAAACCAACTCCTTCTTCCAACCCTTCAGCGTCTGCTTAACTACAAAATCTTTAGTAACATCCTTACAGCCCCACAATTTTAACATAAAGGCCACCCCTGCTAAATGTTTACATGCAGTGGCCGCACTACAACCATCTTGACGCAATCGAACCAAAGAATTAAGGGTGATATCAAGATGACAATGATCCTGTGACGGAAAATTACCCCCCGTCGTTTCCAACCACCAGTCCCACGCTCTGCAATGACTCCTCCAAGTCGCTGGTACCACCGAGCCCCGCAACAAACTCATAAGTTCTCCTCGACCAGGGCCCATAAGTGAAGAGGAGGGAACTCCCCATCTGCCAAAGCTGCTGGGTGCAATTCCCGAAACAAAGACATATGCGAACGAGACAAAGCATCAGCCATCACATTACAGACTCCCGGAACATGTTTTGCTCGAAACCAAACATTCAGTTCCAAACATTTCAAAACCAAGAATCGTAATAAAGCTAGCACAGGCAATGAACTAGACAACAAGCCGTTCACCGCATGCACAACCGCCATATTGTCTGTCCAGAATACAATCCGCTTATTCATCATCCTGCTACCTCACAAATCTACCGCAACTCCAATAGGAAACAACTCTAACAACGTCAAATTACGTACTAACCCTAAATCACCCCAATGAGAGGGCCAAGGGGACCTACACCAACTCCGGCCCAAAATTACTCCAAAACCATCGCTCCCGGCCGCATCAGTGAAAATTTGCCATTCAACATTAGACATCTCGTCGTCCTGCCAAACAGACCACCCATGAAAAGAACTCAAAAAGGAATGCCAGACAGACAAATCCTTCTTCATACAAGACGTTACCCGAATAAAATGATCCAGTTTCTGTATACCCTTAGTGACTAACGACAAACGCTGAGAAAAAAACATGACCCATGGGAATAATCCGACAGGCAAAAACAAGCAAGCCCAATAACGACACTAACTGCTTCAACGTCACTTTTTTAGACCCCATGACCTGGTAGATTTGGGACACCAAACTCGCCAATTTATCATCGGGCAAACGAAAAATCATCAGCACGGTATCTATTTCAATACCCAAAAACGACAAAACGGTTACCGGGCCTTCAGTCTTTTCTTCCGAAATAGGTACCCCAAAACGAGCCATCATCTGACGAAAAACCTGCATCAACGTATAGCACAACCCGGAGCCCCTAGGGCCTACAAAAAGAAAATCATCCAGATAATGAATGACCGAGGAAAACCCAGACTCAAAGCGTACTACCCACTCCAAAAATGAACCAAACATTTCAAAATAACAGCAAGATATAGAACAACCCATAGGAAGGCACATATCAACATAAAAGGCACCGTCCAAACAGCAACCTAGCAAGTGAAAACATTCGGGATGAACTGGCAACAACGGATCGCCGCCTCAATGTCAGACTTAGCTAAAAGCGCGCCCTGGCCTGCTGCCTGCACTAACCTAACCGCAACATCAAAAGAAGTGTACGAAACCGCCGCATCCTCCCTAGAAATCCCATCATTGACCAATCCCCCACAGGGAAAAGAAAGGTGATGAATCAGCCTAAACTTCCTCCGCTCCTTTTTAGTAACTAGGCCAAGGGGGGATACCCGCAAATTGGGATAAGACGGCTCACAGAATGGACCTGCCATTCTCCCCAATTCAACTTCCTTAGCTAATTTCAGACGTGCGACTCCAACGTTCTCATTGATCGACTTCAAATTGTCGGCCAATAACAATGTTGCGGAATATTCAAACGGAATCACAAAACCATATGAAAACCCACTAGTGAGCGCCTCTGCCTCCGGCTTCATGTGGTAACGCTCTAACCACGGGCCTATCTCGAGAACGTTCACCGGCGTTCTCCGTTGCGCCGGAAGGAGGTGCCTTGGTAGGCTGCTTACCTCTCCGGAAACACCTGAGCGCCGAATGAGCGCCCCTACAGATGGAGCATTCATGTTGGAATTTGCACGTGGCAAAGAACCGACAATGACCCTCGTTGTAGAGCCAACAGCCTCCCGTGGGTCTAGCGGCAGCAGCT
Source organism: Rhinoderma darwinii (assembly GCF_050947455.1). Taxonomy (NCBI): domain Eukaryota; kingdom Metazoa; phylum Chordata; class Amphibia; order Anura; family Rhinodermatidae; genus Rhinoderma; species Rhinoderma darwinii. The sequence goes on from NC_134689.1 coordinate 372,040,319, forward strand.
CCAGGGGCGGGTCCTGGCGCCGCGGCTGCACTGGGAAAGGGGCAGTGCTGTCTACTGCCTTGCGCTAAAATCAGCTTCAACCAGACATCAGTTGCCTTCGACGCCCAACTCATATCAGGCGACAAAGCCAAACGACGCCGAAATTCCTTATCGTAACGCCACCAAGCTGCACCACCGTGTGGCCCAGAAGGAACTGACGCTCCCTCATTCACATTCAAACCAGCCACCATGGCTTTTAAAACAGACATCAAATCATCCCCAGATAAGGTAGATTTTTTTAAGCCATGCGTCACCGCATGCTCACTCACCGCTCCCAGAGGGCCCACTGACTCCAGAGGGTAATTAGGCCACTTGCAGAGGCATTGGAACCACGGCTTGAACCTCACCAACCGAACCGGCAGGAGGAACAACCTAGGACAGCTGATCGCGCTCCTCCGACAAGGGATGCACCTCCTGACGTCGACTGCCTCCCTGCGGCCCTGACGATCGTCGTGAAGTACCCCGCCGCATCTCTGATGAGGAGGATGAGGACGAGAGTCCATCTCTGGATGAAGAGGAAGACCGCCGACCACGCCTCTTCTCACCACCGGATCTGCGACATCTGCGATGGCCATGGCGACGGTGTCTTCCAGAACGACGTTTCCTCCCCCGTCTGGAACGCTCCCTCACCGAACCTGCGGAAGAAAAATGAGACACGGCAGGAGAAGGGCAAACATTAACAGCACATCCCCTGACCCCGTGTGCGCCAGAACCATCTCTACTCGGCAGCAACCCCTGCGGGAATGAAACCGGAGGACCTGCCCGCAGTGTGGTAGAAGCAGCAGGTGCAGCAGAAGCCCCTGCACAATGGCTGGGCTAAACACTCACCGCTCGCTTCTGTGTGGCATCATCCATCTTCCTTGTAGTCCCGCCTCTGCCCCCTCTCCAACCACTTCCGGTCGAACAGAGGACAGCACAGGGAGCGATGACGTCATCGCCGGCCGTTCGCGTGAGCCGGAAGCAAGCCCCAGCTCCCACGAACATGCCTCGTGGTAGGCAACCATGGCGGACCAGTCCCCTGGACCCGCCATACTCACCCCACTGTCCCGGAAGCTGCACGCCTCATCCCGCCCCGCAGCAGCGGATCGAGGTAGGTTGTGCCGGGCAGGCACCGGCTTAACTGCAGCCCTCTTCCCGCTCAGTGCCGCATCTGCCATGAGGCCAGGTGAGCCGACGGCCTCAGGCGGCACCACCTACACAAACGGGGGGGGGGCGGCATTTTCAGCCCGGGACGGACTGGACCGGGGAGAGACATGCCGAACGTCTGTAATACTCCTCCTCCTCTCTGACGCTGCACACAGCACATGCAGGCAGAGAGGAGCAAGTCTGCAGGAGGAGCGACAAGCAGCAGAGGTAAGTTCCTGCCTTGCTGGGACCGGGATCCGTGACGTGAGTATACTGCAAGGGGGGGTCTGGGCATTTTACCGACAGCAGAGGGCTCTATGGGGCTGGAATAATCCACCCCATAGTGCCCTCACATCACTATAATGAAGGGATTAGTGTGGGTGGGGGAGGGTCTGAGCGTCTGACTTACTGCAGAGAGCTCTATAGGGGGGGATTCTGCCCCCCCCACTTTAGAGCAGTCAGTCAGATGCTCAGACCCCCCTAACCTTTCAGTATAGTAACTAGTCAGGGCTCTATGGTGGGGGGATAATTCCCCCCTATAGAGCCCTCTGCTGTCAGTAAAACGCCCCCCCCCTTGCAGTATACTCCTGGCTTTGTAGCTTTCCTGTGCTTAATTAGCGTGGGAAAGCTACAAACTTAGCTGTGACTGGTGAGTCTCACAGTCACTCACAGTGCACACTGCATGCGGCAGCTGCGGCAGCCAGTCTGACTGTGAGTCTCTGACTAGTCACCACCCACACGCAGCAGAGACAGGAGAGACTAATAGTAAACCCTCAACTACTACAGTTTCACAGGCATTGACTATGACAGTTTCTATAGTGTAGTGGTCAGCTTGTCTGCGGGAAGGTTGCTGGTTCAAATCCCAGCTGGGGTTTTTTTTTTTTGTTTTTTTTTTAAATATTAATATCTTGTATTGGGCTTTGTTCACACTAGCATTAATATACGTTTACCTCTCTTCCGTCAGAGGGAGAGGATCGATACGTTAAACGGAAAGCAACGGTTCCATTAGAATTACCATTGCTTTCAATGCAGATTAGGAAGAAAAAGCTGCTCCTCTGAACGGGCGCTCAGGTGTGGTTTGTACTGGTATCTTCACAAAATCGTCAGGGTATATTTTCAACGATTTTATTATTAAAAAAGAACAATATAAAATTCGATTGCTGCAACGCGTTTCAACCACGCACTGTGGTCTTCATCAGGCACATAAATTTGGTTACAATACATCATCTTATATACTTGTATCATATGCTTCACTTCCAGGTTAAACTGGCAAGGTGAAGGTTCATCATGGGCGTTTCAGCACAGGTGTGTGTATGTTTTTTCCTCAGACTGATTTTCTCTTAATTGCTATTTCTCCTCTTTTCTACCTTTTAACCAACTATTTTCTGCCAAATGGTAGATATTCTTAGCTTTAGTATAGAAGAAGATTAATTCTTTGTATATACATATATATATATATACACATATATATATATATATATATATATATATATACACACATATATGTCTATATGCAGGTGACCGTATATTTCAAAAAAATCATCATCGTCCGCATATTCTCGCCGCTGACAGACAGTGTTAGTACTCTTAGTTTCTTTGATAATTGTGTTTATTCTTTTTGATAGTTTTGATGCTATCCTTTATTCTAACTAAGATAATTGTGTTACTGGTAAAAAATGCTTCTAGTTTCATTGCTGTTCGTTTGAATCTAATTGTCGGGAGCCAGACGCTCCTGTTTTTTATATATATATATATTTGATTTTAAGAAGATAAATATTCCCATTATTATTTATTCTTTGTAGGTGTATCACACTCAATCTTATCCTATCATTTTGAATACAGATGTCATTGTATTTTAATAGATCGTTCAAACTACACTTGATCGATTTTTTCATTGAGTCCGTTTGGGCTCAAGGTCCCAAATTTAAATATCCAGAAGGACTCCCTTTTATTCAGGGTAGAGATTCTGTTGTGTGTTTTAACATTTACTTGTTCGATTGGAGAAATTTTTATTTTAGAAAAATCAGATGAATGGTTATATAATAAATGCCTTGATAAGCTATGTTTGAGAAAACCGTTTTTTGCATTAAAGCGGTGACCATTTAATCTCTTTCTTAGTGTTTGGGTTGTTCTTCCAATATATTGCAATCCGCACTCACATTCAATCATATAAATTACATAATCAGTTTCACAGTTCATATAAGTATCAATTTCAAATATTTCTTGTGTTACGTTTGATGTAACTTGAGTTTTTCCTTTGTTAATATTAAAACAACACAAACAGTTTGGAATAGTGACGAATGGAAACCATTTAGCAATATTTCCGTCACCATTGATTTCAATGGTGACTGAAACGGAAGCTGTGGTTTCAGTTTGACTTTCCGTTGCGGGGTTCACCCGACGGAAACCTCCCACGGTACCCCGGAACGGAAAGCCAACGCTGATGTGAACAGGCCCTAATCCTTCCCCATAAACCTGCCCCCGCTAATTAAAATAAATATATTATATAATGTATATAGCGCTGTATCCTGTATCCGTCAGGTCAGCGGGTCCTGCAGGATCGAGCTGTTACCAATCACATCTAAGTTCATAACTTAGATGTGATCGGTAATAGGCGACCTAATGGATTCAGGTCTCAGCGCTATATACAGCTGCTCTGTATACAGGATACAAAGCAGCTGTATCTCAAAAAGTACAAATCATTTTCAATAAAAAGTAATTAAAACTTGCATCAATCGCATTAATAGATATCTTTATATATCATAGTGACATGTCCGAAGTTTTCATCGGTGGGGGACCGAGCACTGAGGTCCCCACCGATCGCTAAAACGAAGCAGCAGAAGTGCTCGGGTGAGCGCTGTGCCGCTTCATTTATGATCGACTTTCAGCCGAGTGAGCTGTGTACGGACTCCTAGACTTTCTATTGAGCCCGTACACTGCTCCAAGGAAAGCCAAACAGAATTGAAGCGGCACACCGCTCACCCGAGCACTTCTGTTGCTTCGTTTTAGCGACTAGTGGGGGTCTCAGTGTTCGGACCCCACTGATCAAAACTTCTGACATGTCAAAAGTTTTAAAAAAAGTTGTTACACTTTAAAGAGAATCTTTCACCTGCCCACAGATTTGCATTTGAGTGCAGCATGTAATGGTCAGGGCTGCACAAACTCTGGGGCTCTTTAAAAAAAAAATTCCTACCCTCTTTCCTTACTTAGATATCGGTGCCGTAATGTTTGGCGCCGATATTTAAATAACCCCATGAACTGCCAATGGGGCGGTAATTGGCAAGGGGGCGTGTAACATCGCTGTGACACTGTCCAATCAGCTACGGACAATGTCAACAGCAAGAGCTGGAGAGAGGAGAGCATGTGCGCACGCACGCTCTCACTCTTCAGCTCTCGGCAGGCAAGTACAAGACTGATCTCAGGTGAGAGATCAGTCTTGTCGTCCTTGTCTGCCGAGAGCTAAAGAGTGAGAGCGTACGTGCGCACACAGCTCCGATGCCATGAAACAGAAGAAGAAGAATTCACACTCTTCTTCTGTTCCTTAGTGATGGCGGAGCTGCGCGCACGCGCTCTCTGTCCAGCTCTTGCTCTGAAACTGTCTGTAGTGATTGCACAGTGTCACAGCGATGTTACACGCCCCCTTGCCAATTACCTCCCCATTGACAGTTCAGGGGGTTATTTAAATATCGGCCACCAAATATTACAGCACCGATATCTAAATAACGAAAATGTAAATAACGAAAATGTAAAGTGCCCCATTGTTTGTGCGGCCCTCCCCATTACCTGCTGCACTCAGCTGCACATGTATGGGGAGGTGAAAGGTTCTCTTTAAAAGAAAGGTGTTATAATTATTTTTTTTTTATTTGATATGTTTTATTTTATGGGCCTAATTTTTCTAATTATTTTAATATGTTCCCGAAGGGAGCTATTTATTCATATGTCTGTGGGGGCAGCCAACTTTATTTTTATTTTTCATACTGCTAATTTTTGTTTTGCAGGTTCTGCTGGACCATTTGGACTACGTCGTAGATTCGTTGGACTACTTCGCTGATGCAAGCTTTTTTTCTTTTTTTTTAAATAAAATGGTTAAAGTGGATTGTGTGGAAGAGTTGTCATTTCAATAAAATAAATGTCTTTATGTCTCTGTTTTTTAATACTTCATTACCGCCTTAGTAATGGCTGCTGTCTGATTGAGAGCGTCCATTACTAAGAAGGGGCTTAGTGTTAGCCAGTAATAAGGCCGTCACTAACCCCTATTATTACCCCGGTACCCACCGCCACCAGGAGTACCGGGAAGAGCTGGGTACGATCCAGCACCCGACCATCTGAAGTGAAGGGTACTTGGGTGGCCGCAGGCTGGTACTATCAGGCTAGGAAGGGACAAAAACCATGGCCCTTCCCACCCTGGTGATGCTTGGCTGCTGCTGCTTTATTGTATCTGGCTGGCTATGAAAAATGGAGGGGATCTCACGTAATTTTTTTTTTCAATCTATTTTTAAAAAATGACGAGGGGTTTCCCAAATTTTTCATAACCAGCCAGATACAATAAAGCAGCTGCAGCCTAGCATCCCCAGGGTGGGAAGGGCCACTTTTTTGGCCCTTCTCAGCCTGATAATACCAGCCTGCGGCCTAACAGTCGTTTCAGATGGCCAGGTACTGAATCGTACTCGACTCTTCCCGGTATCCCTGGCGGCAGTGGGAACCGGGGTAATAATAGGGGTTAGTGATAGCCTTTTTACTGGCTAATGCTAAGCCCCAGCCTTAGTAATTGAACGCTGTCAATCAGACAGCTGCCATTACTAAGGCCATAATAAAGTATTTAAAAAAAACAGACATAAGAATTTTTTTTTATTGAAATCAAAACTCCCCCATGCAACCTTCTTTCACAATTTTTTTTTTTTTAAAGTAGATCATTGAAGTAGTCTAATGAATCTACGACGTAGTCCAAACGGTCCAGCGGAACCCACCAAAAAAAAGTTAGCAGTATAAAATTAAAAAAAAATAATAATTTGCCACAATAGAAACCCCTGCTCCGCCGTTTGCTCTTATAGGCCACAGCCTGGTTTAGGCCTGAGGCCTACAAGAGATCGGGAGCACGCTGATGACGTCAACTGCCCGGCACGATGACGTCACTGCATCATGCCGACCACGCCGGGCCACTGAAATCGGTTAAAAATCATAAGTCAATTAGGTAATAAAAAGGGAGCATAGAAGATGTTAAACCATTTTCAGTGTTAATGCTGCGTTGCTGATCTATATTAAAGTAATACAGTAAAAAGAGTTCTTTAAATCTTCTCTATACATTAAACAGCACTTTACAAATAAACAACAAATGTTTTCCTATTTTTTTTTTTTTTATATATTGCGTGTTTGATGTGTAAAGGTAGTAATGAGAAAACTCTGATAGATTGGGGGGGGGGCGCCTTTTTATAGTTCGCCTCAGGCAGCAGAGGGGCTAGGTTCACCCCTGCATAAGAGGTGCAAAATGTATGCAGCTCATTATTTACGGTCAGAGGAGGAATTTAGGAAAGGGGATAGGGGCAATGAACTATTGACAGCAGCGGACAGCAAGGGGTGAGGAGAGTTCAATAGGTAAAATACTGGTGAAAGGTTCCCTTTAACATTGTTACACACAACATTGGCTGTGGTGGCTATTTATTTCACCCTCTCTGGTCAATATGTCTGAATTTTCCTAGCAGTCGCATTCTGCAACTGCGGCAATAGAGAGAGTCTCTTTCCAAGTGTGGGTAATTTGGTTCCTCCCTCCCGGATGCCTCATTAAATAATGCAAGTAAATAGAAAAAATTCCCTGTGCTATGGTACACACTACATATTGAAGATAACAATGCATATAGTAATATATATTTATGACATAAAAACAATATAATAAAACAATGACAGCTTATGGGTAGATGTACCAATGCCTGCTGTCCAGTTTACACTTGGGATGACTATAGCCACATTGCATGCTACAGAAACATAGACTCTCATGTGGGACGCTCACGTGGAGCACCTCTCAGATAGTACTGGGCCATGCCATTGATGAGCAAGGCTTTAAGTTCCTTATGCTTCTCTATGCGGCACACTATAGCACAGTTCTCTGTATTAGACAGGGTTGGACTGCCCATCTGGAAATTTTGGCAAATGCCAAATGGACTGATGTCCGCAATGGGCCACTCACCACTTCCTCCCTGGTGTAACGTCTATGGCCGCGGACCGTTGTCCTGACTTATCCTCTGACGGCCGCGGCCATGGGCAAGTGAGTTCCGGGCGGTATCCCCCTCCTGGGAGACGCCGGCACTCACTTCCTCGTTTGGACACTGTCTCCCACAGGGTGCACGTGCCCGTGCATGCTCAGCCTTAAAAGACCAGTATGCGCACATTTGCAGAATAGCTGCAATTATCCCAGAATGCCTCTGGACTATAAAAGGGGCTCTACCCTCTCAATCATTGCCTGAGCGTTGTTGTGTTACCCTAGTTTGTCCTTGAAAATGGTCTCCTAAATGTTTTCCAGTTCCCAGTGTTTCCTGTTCCTGCCGCCTGTACCTTGTATCCAGTGCTACCGTGCCTTCAAGAGTGGGCATCGTGTTGTGTCCTCCGCTGCCTCTACTGTGCCGCACCAAGCCGAGTGTCTGTCTACTGCCGGAGCCCCATCTTAGCCTGAAACCACCGCTACTGTCTACATTGCCTCAGGTACCCTTTTAGAATTATAGACATTGCATATATACCTGTTTGGCCAGCTGCTATGCCGCTACGCGGTACGGCTCAGTGGGTCCACACCCCGCGCCATGACACCTGGCAGCCGGTTTCCCCTGAGCAGAACGTAGTGCACTCTCTGCACTATACAAACTACTACAGTCACTGACTTTGGCAGCTGTTATTACCGATGCAGGTTATGAATGGTGTGCTGGTGTATCTCCCCTATGCAGCAAGTAACAGATTTAGGGAACTTCCTGTTGATGAATCTCGCTTAAAGGTAATGTGTTGCCAGAAAAACATGTTTTTTTTTTTTTAATTAAACATTTAGTGTGTAGGTGATTAAACATTGTTCAAATTTTTTTTATTTTTTTCACGAGTCAGGAAATATTATAAATTAATTCTAATTTATAATATTTCCCATTGCTGGTCACTAGATCGAGCTATTCCCAAAATTGCAGCATTGCAAAATTGGGTAAAAAGCCCTCGCTCTAGTGAGCTCTCAGCACCCCCCCCCTCCTTTATCCTGGCTAGTGCCGGGATAAACGAGGGGTTTGAACGGTCTAACCTCCTACACTGTGTGTCGCCATTTTTTGAGCTAACACACAGTGTAGTAGGTTTACATACAGTAGTAAACACACACAAACACGAACATACATTGAAATCTCTTACCTGCTCCTGCCGCCACGGCTCCCTCCGGCCCGTCCGCTCCGTCTGCTGCCGCTGGTCCAAGTGCACAAGTCCGGAAGCCGCGACCGGAAGTAGTAATATTACTGTCCGGCCGCGACTTCTGGTCCACAGGAAAATGGCGCCGGACGGCGCCAATTTCAAGTTGGACTGTGTGGGAGCGGCGCATGCGCAGTTCCCACACAGACGGCGTACACAGAAGTGAATGGGACGGGACCCGTTCACAGTCTCTATGGGACTGTGGCTGCCGTATTCCATGTCTGTATGTGTCGTTAATCGACACATACAGAAATGGAACAAAAAATGGCAGCCCCCATAGAGAAGAAAAAGTGTAAAAATAAGAAAAAGTAAAACACAAACACACAAATAAATATAAACGTTTTTAATAAAGCACTAACATCTTTAACATATTAAAAAAAAATTTGTGATGACACTGTTCCTTTAAGCTACAAAAGTCAGGTAGTAGCTTTTCCAACACTTTTCTAAGTAGAAAATAAACAAGTCGCGCTTTGCACATCTCTGAAGCCTCGCCAACATTTTAACGATTCGTATGTTGGAAATAGTGAAATAGGTGTTTCTTAAATATAGCGTTCAGGCTGAACACCATCATTTTCAATGTATTTATACCAGACAACTGGCATACTGTAAATACATTGATAAATGCCCCATACAGCTCTAAATCCCTTGCTTTCCTTTCAGAGTACATGCTAAAACTGGCTGTCTGAATCCACCACTAGGGGGTGCTCAGTGAATATGAAATTATACAGCTACCATTTAACTAAACAGAAGCTGTAAAAACCTCTATTCACTCAGCTCACCTACTGGTGACTGCAAAAAAACACTATGGGCAAAATTTACCTACCCTTCTACACCAGTTATTGGGCGTAAAAAAAAATATCACAAAAGGGCCCAAAAGACGCAATTTGCATAGAAAATTTGCAACTTTTCGGAACTTTACACAGTCCTCGCCATTTTTTGGAAAAGGGGATGTGACTTACCAAAAGAAGACAAAGCCACATCACCCCAACAAATTTATTATAATTTACTCCAGAAATCTGGGGTATATTATAGCAGAAATCTAGGACAGCTCCTAGGTGGTGTAGATTTCCCTCAATGGGGCATAGTAAGCTAGATGGCCATTGAAGGCCCAGTACTACCCCAACCTTCCCCATTTCCATCGGACAACTTAAAAAAAAAAGTAGTATGCTTACCTCACCACTCCTCTTTGCTTTTCCCCTCCAGATCCTCTCAGGCTCCCTCAGCATGCTGCGGCTCATACAATTTCCTGATGCCGGGCTTCAGCTCTGCTTTAGTACTGTGTGAATTTTACTGTTTTTGTAGACACTAAACCGCTTAGGGAAAGTGTCAGGGACTGCGAGGGTTAAATAAAGGAGTGAACGTTTTAAATAATGCCCAGGACGAGTGGAAAAGGGGTAAGAGGGGCGTGGTAAAAGTGATATAAGTGTGGGTCTTGGGGCAGAACGCCCTCTTACCTTCCAGCTGCAGCGTGAGGAACATCCTTCAGTTGGAGCTGGAAGATCTTGAGCTTTTCCTGTCAGTTTTTGTGGATGTTCCTTTTACGGATGGCTGAGGACCTTTTGCAGCAGGTGGCACAGCGGGTGGCCTTGGAGGCAGTGCCGCATCTGCCATGAGGCCAGGTGAGCCGATGGCCTCAGGCGGCACCACCTACCCAAAGGGGGGGCGGCATTTTCAGCCCAGGACGGACTGGACCGGGGGGAGGGGCCATGCAGACGCACATAGCAGACGTGCCGAACGTCTGTAATACTCCTCCTCCTCTCTGACGCTGCACACAGCACATGCAGCCAGAGAGGAGCAAGTCTGCAGGAGGAGCGACGAGCAGCACCAGAAGCACGAGGTAAGTTCCTGCCTTGCTGGGACCAGGACCCGTGACGTGAGTATACTGCAAGGGGGTGTCTGGGCATTTTACCGACAGCAGAGGGCTCTATGGGGCTGGAATAATCCACCCCATAGAGCCCTCACATCACTATAATGCAACGATTAGTGTGGGTGGGGGAGGGTCTGAGCGTCTGACTTACTGCAGAGAGCTCTATAGGGGGGGATTCTGCCCCCCCCCCTTTAGAGCAGTCAGTGAGATGCTCAGACCCCCCTAACCTTTCAGTGTAGTAACTAGTCAGGGCTTTATGGTGGGGGGATAATCCCCCCCTATAGAGCCCTCTGCTGTCAGTAAAACGCCCCCCACCCCTGGGGTGATCATGTAATGCATAGTCATGGTGAATCCGCTAAAGTAGGAGCATCTCTTTCCCGCTGCTCTCCACTAAGCTATGTCTCTATACAATTTATCAGACTAAACTGTTTGTCCGAAGCAGGTGTTTTTCTAACTACTGTATGTCTTTTTGTTCATTAGGATTTTAATAAAAAAATACAGATGGGATTGGAAAAAACATCTGTTTACAAAAACACCTAGAAAAACTTTCCTGTCATCGAATATTTTTCTCGTTCATTTATTTCTGCAAAGAAATTAGCTTTTACTGTCCCTTATTTTATATTTTTCTCATTTGTACAAAGCTGATTACATATACAGTGTTATCTATAAATACATTTGAATATAACATTGTGAAATTATTTATGGCAGCTTCTGGGACATTGATTTTGTAATTTAAAGGGGTTTTTCACCTATTGACAGGAAGGGTGCTAAACGCACAGTATGATTCATACACTGGGACCCCCACTGAGTATCCCGTTCCTCTCGCATGACCATAAATGGCTTACTGATGTTCTTGGCTGTTTTCGTTAGTCTTATAGATTTTGAATGGAGTGGTGTCCACTGCAATCATTCATTTACTGTGTATATTTTGTGGGAAAACCCCTGAAATTGGGGGCTTGTAACTCTGTATCACAACCACCGGCCCTCCAAGCCCTATAAATATATAATCAGATTATTATGTACTGCCTTACTTTCTTCTGGCAATAAAACAAAAGAGAAGGATATAAGTTCCAGGATTCAGGGCCGATTCTAGCTTTTCTGAGGCGAAAATTTAAATGGCGCCCCCCAGATTTTGATTGACATACCCCTAGCTGTTCTACATCACTAGCAGCCTCACAAAGAAAAAAAAAATCATACCACCTATTATCTCATTGCAGATCATACAGTGAGTACAGTACTAATTAGAGGCAGAATAAAAATTTACATTAAGTGACTCACAGGTGATGTCTCCATTCGGTCCAGACCTCTATGATGACTTCTCCCAGTCATGACCCATTTCTGAAGTTTTGCGCTCAGATGTCTTCAGCTTCTCACTTTTCAAACATTTCTGCACCTATAAACGAAGATAAAATTCTCATGGTGCCACACACAATGACCCAAAATATAAAAGCGCCATACACTGCACCTCTATTTCTAATAGAATCATACATTGTGTCCCTGATTATAATAGCACCATACACTGTGTCCCCACCCACACATAGTGCACCCTGTAGACAGTGCCCCACAGAGTCCCGTAGACATTGCCCCACATATAGCCCCCCTGTAGATAATGCTACGTATATATAGCCCGCACATACAGCTCCCCCTGTAGATAGTGCTCCACATACAGACCCCCTGTAGATAGTGCCCCACATATAGCCCCCTGTAGATAATGCTCCACATATCGCCCCCACATACAGCCCCCCTGTAGATAGTACTCCATATATAGCACACCCTGTAGATAATGCTCCACATATAGCCACCCCTGTAGATAATGCTCCACATATAGCCACCCCTGTAGATAATGCTCCACATACAGACCCACCTGTAGATAATTCTCCACATATAGCCACCTCTGTAGATAATGCTCCACATACAGACCCACCTGTAGATAATTCTCCACATATAGCCCCCACATACAGCTTCCCGTAGGTAGTGCTCCACATACAGCTCCCCTGTAGGTAGTGCACCATACATAGCCCTAACACTTTTAACAGAAAAAAAACTTTACATACCTAAACCCGTTCCTGTGCAGTCCTCTTGCAATGCAGACCTGCTCCCTTCTGAGCGGGTCTGCTGGGGCTAAACAACGCAAGCGGCGATGAGTGGTAGGACAAATCATTCTGCCCAGCCAATCAGCGCCTTTCAACGTTGCGTCGTTGAAAGGCTCTGATTGACAGGCTGTCTTGCCCTGCCAATCAAGACGCAAGCGGCGTGATGATGACATCGATCTGATTAGGTCATTGAAAGGCACTGAATAGCGGGGCATGTTTTGTACCCGGCCATTCAGCACTAATGCATGTAATTGTATCTGCGTTCTATAGACGCAGGTACAATCATAGTGCAGGAGGGAGTGGCGGCGGGTGGTTTCAGTGGCGCCGCCACCCCTTCAGAGAGGCAGCAGGCCGCCACCTGAGGCGAGATGCTCATCTCACCTCATGGACGGCGCAGCCCTGCCAGGATAGAACAGAAAGAATACAGTTCACAAGAAATGGTGAGACCATAGTAAGAGGTAGTGTAATGTGATTTACATAGAATATGGGCAGAAATATTAAAGGGTAACTAAATGTTCAACAAACTTCTGACATGTCATAGTGACATGTCAGAAGTTTTGATTGGTGGGGGTCCGAGCACTGAGACCCCCACCAATCACTAAAACTAAGCGTCAGAAGCGCTCGTGTGAGCGCTGTGCCACTTCGTTTCTGTTCGTCTTTTTCCGGAAATCAATGTAGCGGTGTACGGACTCAATATAAAGTCTATGAGCCCGTACTCGGCTTCATCGGCTTTCTGGAAAAAGCTGAACAGAAACTAAGCGGCTCAGCGTTCACCCGATCGCTTCTGTCGCTTCGTTTTTGCGATTGGTCTCAGTGCTCGGATCTCCACTAATCAAAACTTCTGACATGTCACTATGACATGTCAGAAGTTTGATGAACATTTAGTTACCCTTTAAACATCTTACTTTATATGTGTACAATAGAAATCAAACCAGGGGTATAAGAGCCGTCATTAAGGCAGAATAAGATTTCACAATGGATAATTATCACACAGCAGAGACACAGCCAAGAGGGAAAAAAAGGAAAAGTATAAAATTAAAAATGATGTAAAGAATAATAATTTTCTAATAACCTTTATTTCCATAGCACCAACATATTCTGCAGCAGTGTACAGTCAGCTGAAGCAGTAAACATGAAATTACACAATTCTCAGACAATAAAAAAAAAGAGGAGACCCTGCCCCCTTATATGTAGGATCTTTATAAATAAATAATATACACAGGATGTGGGGAAGGACATAACTATGGATGTTCGAAATTAGTCTGATGGACGGAGGCAAAGCATTCTAGAATATAGGTGCAGCACAAGAGAAGGCTTGGAGACAGCATTGAGAGGTTGTGAGTAGAGGGGAGAAAAGCTACATATTAATGGCTGAAGCTAGAGCATGAGCAGGTGGTAGACCTAAATGAGAGATGTAGGAAAGTGCAGCATGGTGGACAACTTTGCAGATGTGATAGTTTGGAAGGTTATTCTTAGTAAGTGTTGGCTGGTTTGAAAAAACAAATACATTTTGAGGTAGTGAAGTTTGAATTAATAGAGGGAGCCCTTTGTTCGGGATCCTTATTTATCAGCCAGAGCAGAGAGTGATAACAAAGAGTGTCTTTAGCTCTGGATGAGCCAGCACAGCCTCACATTACACAGACAACCTATTGATTTCAATGAGAATCGTGTAATGCTTCATTCTCACTGTGATGGCGCTGCAGGGAAAATGAACACTTGCTTCCAGATTCTCTCACCAATTACAGCTGAATACTGGGGGGCCATTATAACCCTTATAACAAAACAAAAAAAAAAGCACTGCCCATAGTAGAGAACTCCTTTAAAAAAACAAATGACAACTATAAATACATTTATGAACAGTATTCAAACCACAAAAGAAACAGAACTGATGAACAATGTCCGCAGTTGGATTCATCCGCAGGGTCAGTGGTGTAACTATAGGGGATGCATTCGCACCTGGGTCTGGGAGGTCCTAAAGCTTCTCTGCAAGAAGAAAACAGCGGCTTTATAAATGGCACATGGTGGTTGGGGGTCCTTGATCTATATTTTGCAACAGGGCTCAGCTTTAGGTTAGATGACACACGTGCATTAATGTAACTATGTTGTCCGATATGAAAGCCACACTGCTGGCACATCAGAATAACAGCTGTCACTTATCCCACCATAAATAAGAACTGGGGAGTGAATCCCAACATGTAACTGTTTATTGGATGAATTATGGTGGAGACTGGAGTTATTTGTTTCATCACCAGTGAGATGGTTAGAGGCAGCTCATGTATCTGGGTGACTTGTGTGTGATACTAGGGAGAATCTTGTGTACTTCACCTTATACATTGATAAATACTCAATGACTAACATACATAGTTCTTATGGAGCAGCAATACGTTTTTGATGAGGGTAAATAGAGTCCACCCTGTGTCCATGAGCCGGGAGCACTGAAGACAGTCAATAGGAGATGCTCAGCCAATCAAGTGTCAGAAGTGATCTATAGAGCAGGAAGTAATCCACTTTAGGTGGGGATCAACACTGGGCCCCTATAAGGGTATGTTTACACTACAGCGTTCGTAACGGCCGAAATTACGGGGCTGTTTTCGGGAGAAAACAGCCCCGTCATTTCAGCCATAACGGCTTGTGCAGGCGCTTGAACGCCGCGTCCAATACGGACGTAACTGGAGCTGCTTTTCATTGGAGTCAATGAATAACGGCTCCAATTACGTCCCAAGAAGTGACAGGTACTTCTTTGACGCGGGCGTCTTTTTTACGCCCCGCCTTTTGACAGCGGGGCGTAAAAAAAATGACCGTCTGAACAGAACATCGTAAGACCCATTCAAATGAATGGGCAGATGTTTGCCGATGCTATTGAGGCGCATTTTCGGACGTAATTCGGGGCTAAAACGCCCGAATTACGTCCGTAAATAGTGTGTGTGTGAACATACCCTAAAGGTGAAGATTGGGTCACTGGATCCCATCAGCTATTGGTCCTTGACACTGTCTGACTGATGGACCCTGCGGCCACCAATGTCTCCTTCATTACAATGTCTTCTGAATACATTCAACTTTGAAGAACAAAGGAATAAAGCTAAAGAGTGCTTTTTGTTTCCATTTTTTGTTCAGTTATTTGTCTCAATTATTTAATGGGGATACTCTACTTTTTTATGACAATATTAGGAGCTCCCCGCTTCACAATCCGCTGCTTGTGTCACCAACAAGGCAGAACAAGATGCCCAGATCAATGGACATTTACAATGGGTTAACTATAGCTGAGGGGGATCAAGAGTATGGCAATATATAAAGGTAACCATTGAGGAATATGAAAGTCACTTCTTATGGAAGACTTAGGATATCACATGAAATAAACATACACAACATGTTATCTGTGCTGATACATTTTTAAATATTCCTTTATGGGGTCGAAGCTCTTTTTCTTTTTTTAAACAGAGCTCCAAATCCTCTGTATAGATATAGAGGTAATAATAACAATTCTGGCTGCCTGCAGTCACCACTAGAGGGAGCTAAAGCATTCACTGTATACTTTTCATACATTGAACTGAATAATAAAACCATATGCTGTAAGCTCGCTCGCCACAAGGGGAACTATTGCATACTGTTTTATTAAGCGTCATGCACACAACCACAGTTTTGCGGCCGTATACTATCCGCAACTGCAGAACCGCAATTGCAGAATGTATAAAATGTATGACTTCCCATGGGCCAATGCACACGACTGTGGTTTCCATGATCCATGCATTACCCGGAGCTCGGACCGCAAAAAAAATAGGACATGTCATTATTTGCGGTCTGGGCTCATAGGAATCAATGCACATCTTCTGTGTGCACGGTCTGGGATTGCGGCCGGCTTTCGGATGAAACTTCCCAGGCCCGTCCGTGCCGAAATCACGGACCGTACACACCGTGTTCAGGGGGCCTTAGAGTTCAGACAAAATTGTACATTTTGACTCTGTCTATGCTGGAGATTTGAAGACTTGAAGCTGTGTATGAGAAACTCTAACCTCTATAAAATATATTAAGAAATTAATCAGTACAGAATGTTGGACCTAAAAATAATGGTGTTAAAGGGTGTAGATTCACATTCTATGTCCTAGAAACATATTCACTTTTCACTATTACATTTTCTACTAACAATCTTTCCATCATTCACTTCACATCTTTGCACTACATTTAAAGTGTACTTAAGAAAAACTCCTGACGTATACGCTAAGAGTATGTTCACACGGCTTATTTTCAGGCATTTTTCAGGGTGTAAACACCTCGAGAAACGGTTGAAAAAACTGAAGCTGAACGCCTCCAAACATCTGCCCATTGATTTCAATGGGAAAAACGTCTTTTCGTTGCGACGTGGTGTTTTTTTACGCGGCAGTTTGAAAAAACGTTGCGTAAAAAAACGCCCTGTAAAAAGAAGTGCATGTCACTTCTTGAGCCGTTTATCATGGGGTCAATAGAAAAACAGCTCAAAAAACGGCTCCAAAAAACGTTTGATGCTTTATAAACGGCTTAACATCAGAGGCTGTTTTCCCTTAAAAACTGCTCCATATTTTACAGCCGTTTTTACTTACTACCCTAAAGGTGCCCATAAGAATCCCTTAGCCTGACAAAGTCCAAAAGAATCTCCTTTTGCCCTCCATCAGGTTGGTATACCTTTTTTTAGTATGGAATACTAAAGTAGTAGACTCTAATATTAAAAAAACAGGATTCCGCAAAAAAATGCCTGAGGTATGCCACTGTATGGCAGTTGTCACAGGTATCCATTAAACGTATACGTCATGGGCTTTTCCTAAGCTTTTCTATGATGTATACGTTAAACAGATGCCATAAAACATTATTATGGGATCTGTTTAATGTATATGTTAGAAAAAGGGTCATAAAAGTTCATAACTTATATGTCAAACGTATCCCATAATAGTTTATGGGTGACCAGTGGTGGAATAAGTAGACCATAGGCCCTGGGCTGTTCCACAAACTTGGGCCCCCCTTCCCCACCGCCGCTCTGCCGTGTCTGTAGTGAACACCACCTTCTTGTGCGAGCATTGACAAATGGGTGTTACGATTCCCCTTGTCAAAGGGCTGTGTCCCTACATACTGACAGTCTCCAACCATCGCTGACAATATCACACTGTGTCTCTACACATCCTTCTGACAATCGGAATGGTAACACACATTTGTCTATTAGTCCTGGATACACAAAGATATGTAGAATACAAGGATTTCCTACAACAGACATGTCAGGAGAGGGGACAGATCCTCTATAAATCCAGTGACTCACAAGTGATGTCTTCTCTGATGGGGGTCATTCTCTTTTCTTCTCCATCTGACACAGACTGATAAAACATTTTTGCCCATCACTTAGACACCAAGGCCCAGGACCATACATTAAAGGGGTGGTCCGGGCACAGACCGTTTTTTATACTGATGACCTATCAATGTGCCCAGACAACCCCTTTTACTCAGACTAATAAATTTGGACCCCAGACTAGATCATAGAATACATACAGACCCCAGACCTTATAAACTATTGCAGTCCCCAGACCAGACCCCCCCTAAACAAATACAGACCCCAGAACAAGCACCCTAAATAAATACAGACCTTAGACCAGACCCCAGACTTGACCCCCTTAATACAGACCCCAGACCAGACCCCCTAAACTAATACAGCCCCCTAAATAAAGACCACCTAAACTAATACAGACCCTAGACCAGGCCCCCTAAATACAGACCCCATAAACTAATACAAACCCCAGACCAGACCCCTAAATACAGACCCCAGACCTCAAACTAATACAGACCCCAGACCTGACTGCCTTAAGTAATACAGACCCCAGACCAGACTCCCTAATCTAATACAGACCCCAGACCAGACCCCTAAATAAAGACCCCATAGCTAATAGACCCTAGAACAGGCCCCCTAAATAGACCCCATAAACTAATAAAGACCCCAGACCAGAACCCTAAATACAGACCCCAGACCTCAAACTAATACAGACCCCAGACCTGACTGCCTTAAGTAATACAGACCCCAGACCAGACTCCCTAATCTAATACAGACCCCAGACCAGACCCCTAAATAAAGACCCCATAGCTAATAGACCCTAGAACAGGCCCCCTAAATAGACACCATAAACTAATAAAGACCCCAGACCAGAACCCTAAATACAGACCCCAGACCTCAAACTAATACAGACCCCAGACCTGACTGCCTTAAGTAATACAGACCCCAGACCAGACTCCCTAATCTAATACAGACCCCAGACCAGACCCCTAAATAAAGACCCCATAGCTAATAGACCCTAGAACAGGCCCCTAAATAGACCCCATAAACTAATAAAGACCCCAGACCAGAACCCTAAATACAGACCCCAGACCTCAAACGAATACAGACCCCCTGAATACAGACCCTAAACCCCTTAAACTGATACAGGCCCCCTAAATACAGACCCCAGATCCCCTTAAACTAATACAGACACAAAGCCCACTAAATACAGTCCCCAAACCAGGCCCCCTAAATACAGTCCCCAAACCAGGCCCCCTAAATACAGATCCCCACACCAGGCCCCCTAAATACAGATCCCCACACCAGGCCCCCTAAATAGAGACCCCTTAAACAAATCCTACCCCTTATACTTATATAGCAGCTCACCTCAGTCTTCTCTGTGGAGTCTTTCTGCTGCTCATGGACCTGCGGTCATGTGACCAGCAGGTCGCTAAACAGTAGTAAGAACTTCAGAGATGAGGTCATGTGACCTTATGTCAGGTCCTTTTGCAGGACATACACAATGCAGTTTCGTCGTGATTTGCGGCAAAAACAAGACAAAACTACGTTGTACTTTGGGCGGCCCCGATGACCGCCCAAAACGCCCTGTGATGATCCGCCATTGTGGGTGGCGGATGCAACTGTTAGGCATCCGTCACAGCTTACATTTAATGTATTCGTTGGGAGCTCCTTGCCATGTGTATGTTAACCATAGGCCAAAAAGAGCCTTAGAAACTCATGTCTTTACTTGTTTCCAGTGCATCAGTTATTTACCCAGCGCTACTAGCAGTCTGACACCATTATGGAGAAGAACGGTAACCACCAGGAACACAGACTCAACCGTAGAACACAAAATGCTGAAAAGCCGACATCTGTAAAACAAATAAAGAGAAAAATGCCATCACCATGGAGCAGTGTCTTGTGGTTCCTTGGTTGTACTACTACCAGCTCAGCCTCATAAGGTTGATATGTTTTCATATATCTCAGAAGATCACATCTATCAGTGTCTGTGAGCTGGGTCCCTGAAGAAGCCATCCCTCCACTAGTAAGAGTTCTGCTACGCATGTGTCAAAATCATTAGTTGAGAATACAGTTCTTGGGCCCTCCCCCATAATACAACATGAAAGCTGAGGCCACTTTCATAACTGCTGTGAACATCGCGATTCAGGAACTTACGTGTCATTCGTTCACTCTGTTGGTGTTCCCTGAAGTCAATTTTCATAACAAACAGTGAAATGTGTCTTTCCTACCATGACTATTTTAGTAAATATTGGAAATACTGTATTCTCCACGTAATCACAGTGTTGAAGCTTCTGCCATTCCTCTGTTATTCCTACTGGAAAGTCACACTGAATAAACACTTTAATAGAGACACCCATTTGATTCTATTAGGGCGTTGTGTCCTTCTGTCATAGGGTAAACAGCGGCCATAAAGGGATGAATTTGGTTGGCCACAATGCTTAGGTAAGCCCTACTGTTCAAACGTCCATTAACAGGTATCAGAAGACCCAGGGTGTGCCCAAAAAATATTCCCCTCACCGTTACTCCACCTCCACCAGCCTGACCTGTGGATACCTGATTGGAAGGGTTCATCGATTCATGATTCTTAAGCCAAATTCTGACCCTCTCATCAGCATGGTATAACAGAAATTTGGATTTATCTGACCAGGCGATGTTTTTCCACCGCTCAGTGAACCAATTTTTGTGTTCCTTTTGCCCACTGGAGTCTTGCCTTTCTGTTTCCCTTTAGACAGCAATGGCACTCAAACTGGTCGTCTCCTGTTACAGAGTATCCGTGCTAAGGAACGACGAGTTGTATTCAACTGCAATTTTCCTGACTGTGCACTGCCTGATCGTCAGAATGATTCTTGACCTCCTCCTCTGAACTCTTTCGTCGACGAGTTCTTGACGTCCACAGGATCCCCCTTTCACTGGATGTTTTTCCTCTATCACACCATTCTTTGTATGCTCTTGACTCGACTACATTGCACGAGAAAACAACACAAGGTTGGTCGTTTTTGAAATACTGGCCCCTGCTACTCTAGCACCTATGATCAGGCCTTGTTCGAAGTCGCTCAGATCGTGCCATTTTCCCATTGTGATTTGGATTGACACTGCACCTGATCCACAGAACACTTGCTCGCTTGATTTGTTGCCTCACTCTGGGGTCACGTGTCTAATTTCCATATTTCCAATCCTGAAAGGCAGGTGTCTCTAATAAAGTGGCCATTCAGTGTATGTCAGCGGTACGCCAGTATTAGTAAGTAGGACCCATTCATGAAACACATGTATTTTACATGGTGGCATCAAAATGATGCCCCTAAAGAGTTAAACCAGAAGGCACTGAAAGCATCTGCTGTATAGTCCTTTGTTATAGTACAGTCTACTATAGGGTATGTAGAGCAGATGATCTCACTGCCTGCTGTCTTATACAGAAACCCATCAATCCTCTCTTCCATCTTGTAAACGTACCACTTGGTTCTATGTAGACTTTACAGTCAGGGGGTGCCCATCCCTCTTCACAGTGGCACTGCAGATCGTGATCACAAACCTGTGGGGAAGAGAACCACTATCAGCCACAAAACAATCCTACTGAATATTCGATGCATCAGATATGTATGACTGTAGTACAGAGGAGATCTGGGGGACACATTTTTAGACTTGTCTCACCGCATGTCCTATGCAATTGGCTTTACAACTTGCTGTCATGTAGGACTCCTCGATGCTGGAACATTTCCCATTCATACAGACCTGAAAATCAAAGTAATACTGGTAAACCACATGCCATGTAGGACTTCTCCATACCACTGCTTCTCCCTGGTCACAGCTATGGGGCAATACCAGGGACGTAACAAGTAATCATGGGGCCCCATAGCAATAATATGTAACCATGTCCCACCTGGATTAACTATGACCAGCAGCAAGTGAGTCTAGAAAATAGAGCGGTATGACAATGTTGTGTGATTTAACCCCTTGGGCACATGAATCATTTTTTAGATTTTGCCTCTTTGAATTCTGGCGGTCATAACTTTCCTACTTATTGTTTGACGTAGTTGTATGAGGCTTTGTTTTTTTGCGGGATGAATTAATAAGGTACTTATGTAGGCGTCATGTTTTAATACATATACATTAGCAGTTTGTATTCTTTTTATTACAGCATACATTGTTCATTAAAAGGATGTTACAAAAGTGTAGTACAGGTTATTTCGGTCATGACGATACCAAATAAATGCGTATTATTTTATATCTTTGTTATTGAGTTATATTTAATACATTTATTTATTGTAAAAAAAAATTGTCTTTGTGTTTTTTTTAAAGATTTTTTTTAACATTATTCTTTTTTATTTGACTTTTAATCCCACAGGAGGATTTTTCAATTAAATTACTAATTATAATTTACAGTAATTATTACTAATAGTACGCAGGTAGTTGTTCCATCATACTTTAATACAGTATGTCCCAACGACAGGGAAAATAGTCAGGCAGCCCTGGGGTCCATCAGGGCTGCCTGCCCATATAAATTATGGGCCCCGATTGTGACACAGGGATTCCCAATGATGAGATTAAAAAAAGGTTCCCCCAAGACTCTCCTTTCAATGCTGTTTGCGGCATACAAAGGGTTAGACAAATGATATAAGAGGTTCCTCTGATCTCCATGGTTAGAGTGGGGTTGCGGCTGTGTATTACAGTAGCAGTGCCCGCATCATCAGCATGACATGTATGCTCATCATAATGCGGCCACTGCTGCTGCTAATGACGAGCGTACTCATCATTGGTCATCAAGTTTTAGTAGGTATCTTCGATCCTTGTGTGTTTTATTTTTCTCTACCTCCTCTTGGTCCTTCCCTCACCTCTGATGCTCCTTTAAATAATGATCTGTGCCCATATTAGCTGCTATGCCCGCTATCCTGCTAGTTACACCCTTGGGTAATACATATAAAACATTTAATACGATTTGAGAATGTGTTACCATTAGTAAACACTCAGATCCCAGCCAGTCCGGTCCTCCAATATCCTTTTTCCCTACTTTACTTACAGGGTGTATTTACTTCTGCAACCACTTTTGATTTACTTTGATGCATCAATAATAATAAAGAACACTGTAAATAATCCTAATTAAAAAAAATCCTCATGTTTTGTGTATACAACTCCTATGCAGAACTATGTGTCTCCACGGATACAGACTACAAACAAACCTTGTGTGTAGTCGGATCCAGTACTTATGTGTTACTCCCTTCAATATGTCTTCTCTTCTACTGTCTGTACATTAGTAAGAAGAGGGGTCGGCGGTGGTAGAGTTACAGATGACTGGCGGATCAGACTACACACGCATATAATGTGCACTATGTACTCACATTTGTAGCACTGCACTTTGTCCCTGTAGTCACCAGTCCACCTTTAAATATAATAGTTTTACATTGGTCATAGGTACTAATAGAGCCTCCGATGTTAGGAACTTGTGAACCACCGACACAATAGAGAAGTCCACACTTTACATCCCTGCAAGAAAAAACATACCTGTTCTACAAATGATGTGACTCCACAGATCACGAAGTATTACATATCACACAGCACGGCCCAGTTTTGTTCTGATCTCTGAACACTGAGCAAGGAGAACCCACATGGAACTATCTAATCAATAAATCCATTCCAATCATTTACTATCAATATTTCGCTTTCTGATATATAATTCCAACATTACAATATTTGTAGATGATAAATCAAATCAGATTCGGTCTGTAGATTACAGAGCAGATTATTGTTATCAGTCACCCCTTCTCTCTATGATATAAACATTGGGGTGTATACAGGCCGGTGCTTCTCAACCTCAGAGGCTGGTGTCACTGGTGAGGCGCCCCCCGGTGGATGGTGGTTTTGACAGAAGTGATCATATGAAGCAAAACCCTTTCTTTTGGTTGCACCAATCTCTGGTTTAGCAACATGATTGACTTCTTGTTTTGGGGCCCCAGATTAAGGAGCCCTGGTGTAGAGGGTCAGGACGCTTCCCTGTGTTATTCCATATAAAATACTCACTCTTTCTCACATTCAATGTAGTTCCTCCCTTCTTTCCTGCAGTATCCTCTTATGCTGCCTTCTTCATTCAAGCTAAAACACTTGTCATATCCAGCGATGGATCCTAAAAAAAAAAACGCTAAAATGTAACTAAAACTGCAAATATAAATTGTATAGTACTAGCTAATTGATGTTATCCTATATCCTGCTGCAATAAACTGACATCTAGAATGGGGAAGGAAACAACATTATAGACTTTAGTAAGGATTACGTATCAGGTGCTGCCCTGTACCCGGCTCACATTTTTACCAGGACCTAATATAGTTGTGCCCTCACCTATAGTGGTATTCCCTGAAGGGATTCATGAGGATTTCTTTAATAATATAAAGAGTATTTTTCCAGACCTTATTTGGAAGGGGCGGCCTCCTCGAATAGCTCTCAAGGAAGTGTTTTTGGGGTGACACATGGGGGTTTAGCAGTTCCGAATATTAAGTTATACTATCTAGCAGCTAAAGAGTGACATCTTCTGTCGGCAAACGAACACATATTGGACGTATTTGGTAAATTTGGTTATAGGTCAATATTTCACATTTTTGTATCTGGGAAGTTGGGGAGTTCTCCTTATAAATCTTGCCCTATGCTCACCTCGATACATAGAGCATGGTTGGATATGAAGAGGATATTGCAAATTTCAGGATACTTCTATTTTACTCTGCTATGGCTTAATAAATATCTAAAAACTTTAGAGGGATTCAATTATAGTTTTTGGGTGGCCAAAGAAATCTTGCAACTTTCGCACATATTACTTGAGGAAGACTTTAAAGGCTATGTACACTTTTGAAAACCTTTTTTTTTTTTAAATAAAAATTGATAGTGTAATTGGTGCAACTTTCAAAATACTTTTTATTAAAAAGAATTTTAACTTTTTTAGATACAGCTGCTTTGTAGCCTGTATACAGAGCATCTGTATCTTGCAATGATTCCTGTATCCGACAGGTCTGCGGGACTGGCAAGATCAGTGCCAGCGGGTCCCACGTGTCCCTGACATGCAGGATCGAGCTGTTACCGATCACATCTAAGTTCAGAACTTAGATGTGATCTATTACAGGTGGAACCTGCACGTCAGGGACACGTGGGACCCACTGACACTGATCCCGTCAGTCCCGCGGACCTGACTGATTCAGGTCTTAGCATACCATACACCGCAGATAGCGGTTAAAGCATGATTAACCCATCCTAATAATGTATAACATCTGATGTTTCCTGCATTATTGCCCTGATGAATTCCCTCTAGCATACATCTGCCTCGCCCTTGACTTTGATAGATTTCGAGAAGTCAGCAGCACAACCAAATCGATTTCATCAACAGGAGAGGACAATTTCCCAATAGTGGGTGGTGCATGCAGCAAAAAAGTCCCAGGTCCAAAAGAGACAGCTTACATAGAAGAGAAAGGAACTGCAGCACTCCGTTTCCAAAAACGGTGTCGGATATTCACCAAGCATGTAACACTTGCAACGTTTCAACCCAGCATGGTATCATGGTTGATAAAGGCCCATGCTGGGTTGAAACGTTGCAAGTGTTACATGCTTGGTGAATATCCGACACAGTTTTTGTAAACTTTGAGTGCTGCAGTTCCTTTCTCTTCTATGTTACCCATGACTCATTTAAAGAAGAGATTTTGCAGGTTTCCTCCTGCTCTACTCACCCGGACCCCAGAAGTCAACACATTGGCTATTTAGTAGCGGACATTTTCCTCTGTAACAAGCCCCTTTTCCATCCATGCATGGAGAGCCGTTTACTATAAAACTATCCTTTGGACATGCGGAAGACTTTCCATCACACATATCGGTAAGGTCACACTCGTCTCTGGCAGGTCGACAAATAGATCCTGCAGGTTTAATCTGTAAGAAAGGGAAGAGATAAAACATAATAAAGGAACTTAAGCTACGAAATAAAGAAAAAGAAACATAAAATACAAGTAACTCCATAACTCCTCCTCTTCCATGATGATATTATGTGTCAAATTGGTATCCAAGGGGTTACGAATAACAAGAAAAGCTCTGTACCTCCCCACCTTAGTGAATGGAAAGGGCAGGCCTATAAGATTTTGCTATATGAAAAATCATATTACTTTGGTCAATTTACGAGAGATACATTTTCTAGTAAATGAAAACCCTGGTTTATTAACTTAAATGATGAAGAAAAAAACCTATGTTCTGAGCTCCGAATAAAGGTTATTTATCTTTTTTTATTTTTTTATATATTTTAAACTCCACTAATATTGGGGGGGGGGGGGGGGGGTTTGGGGTATTTTATATGACTGATTTGATATGTAATATCTTTTGTTGTATTATAAGACAGAAAAACGTAATAAAGAAATGATTAAAAAAAAGAAAAGCCCTGTATATTCTAGTGTATTGTTATGGAGATATTTATTTTATCATTGAAGTGGATATCTGTCTGGCTCATAAAGGGGGGTCCGGAGTGTGGGCTCCAGCACTGTTGTGTAACTAGGCAGATTTGCCATTCATGAGTCTAGGAAAGCTGGAGTTTGTACTGAATATGTAATCTAAAGGGATTGTCTGGCTTATCCATATGCCCAATCTGCTAATCATTAGGGATATCTATTGTGCTAAGGGGTTGTACGAGCCAGACAGGGGCGTAACTAGGAAAGACGCGGCCCCATAGCAAACTTATCACTGGGCCCCCCTAGGTGCCACACACAGCCCCTGTGTAGATAGTGCCCCACTATACACAGTGCTATACAGTGCCCCCTGTAGACAGTGTGTCACCCTACTTGTAGATAGCGCCCTCACCTCTCCCCTGTAGACAATGCCATACAGTCCCCCCTGTAAATAGTGCCATACAGCCCCCTCCAGTAGATAGCGCCATACAGCCCCCTCCAGTAGATAGCACCATCCGGCCCCTCTCCTGTAGATAGAACCATCCAGCACCCCCTCAAGTAGATAGAGCCATACAGCCACCCCGTATATAGCGCCATGCAACCCCCCTCCTGTAGATAGCGCCATAAAGCCCCCCTCCAGGAGATAGCGCCATACAGCCCCCCCTCCTGTATAAAAGCATCATACAGCCCCCCCCTCCTGTATAAAGCACCATACAGCCCCCCCTCGTGTAGAGAGTGCCATACAGCCCCCCTCCTGTACATAGAACCATACAGCCCCCCTCCTGTAGATAGCGCCATATAGCCCCCTCCTGTAGATAGCGCCATACAGCCCCCCTACTGTAGATAGCGCCAATCAGCCCCCGTCCCGTAGATAGCGCCATACAACGCCCTCCTGTACATAGCGCCATACAACCTCCCAACAATTAGTTAGTGCCATACAGCCCTCCCTCCTCTACATAACACCATACAGCCCCCCTCCTGTACATAGCACCATACTGCCCCCGCCTGTAGATAGCGCCATATAGGCCCCCTCCTGTAGATTCCAGCCCTTTAAACAAATAAAAACCAAAAAAAGTCCTACTCACCTAGGTCTCGTTCCCGTGAAGAACGGAGCAAATCAGCACCGACAGGATCCTTGCGTGGCCGGCATGATCCAGTGACGTGATCACGCCGGCCGGTGCAGGGACCCAGTCCCTGCGCATGACAGGCTGCAGGCCGAACTTGGCCTGTAGCCTAGTAGATGGGAGAGCGGGAAGATACCTCCCTGCTCTGTCATAGTGAGTGATTCCAGCACCTGCCCATCACTGTGTCTGACAGTCTTCTCTCTACAGCTGATGTGCCGTACCTTACACAGGGGGAGAGTGATGGCCGACCCTGCACCTAATAGCAGCAACTGGCGTCCGCAAACCTATACTGAGGGACAGGCCCGGGGGGGCACATGGCCTCCTGCCTCCCGGTCCAGTCCGCCTTGATGGGGGAGCCCGTGACGGCGGCCGGCACGGGCCCCTCATTCCACGAGCCCCGTAGAAGCCACAATGGCTGCTACAGTGGTTGTTACGCCACTGGAGCCAGATAACCCCTTTACAAACACCGTAAATGCATTGTGATAACTCCCTGGTTTAGGATAAGGCAGTACGTTTACCTGCCAGTCTTTGCAGAGGTTTATCTTGAAGCACGCTTGTACCGACCCCCCCCCCCACCCCTCCCACAAACCACTACAAGCAGATATTGAATGACTTGACACTATACAATCTATATTCATTATACAGGTGAAATCGTTATTTGTATGGTGAGATAAAGCGGTCTATAATAATTACATTATAGTGCTATTATCACGCCCTGCAGTATCCCTCTGTAATACTGCTACTCTCCTATGTGGCAGAGGGGGCTCCCTCAAGTACCACAGCCCAGATGTGACTGCCGCTTCTCCATATGCTGCAAACATTGGTCCTATGTTAAATCACAGATAAACCATTGTGATATCTGGAGGAGTTGTGACTAATGACAAACTAAGCTCTGCTACATCTATATTTTTATGTCACTGCAACTTTATCTAAATATGGATATACATGAAGGACAATTACATGGTATTTGAACAACATTAATACTTGTCATGTTCTGTATAACTTTCTACACTTACCTTACAATCCTGACAACATATATCGTCCTCACATTGACATCCTGACTTCAGTCTACAAGTTTGTGCATCACAATAATGACTTGTACATTCCTATACCAAGAAACAAGATAACGCTTCTGTATAAACTGTTTTATGGGATAAACCTCAGCGCTTTGTGCAACCACTTACAGTATACAAGGAAAATATAACCTCTACATTGTGTCTACCAGCACTTTTACACCTGCTCTTTACAGAGGTATTTCACTCAGTAAATAAAGCTGAATCATTGCACAATGAAAAGTAATGCAATTTTGTAATATACTTTGTGGCTTTCAAGACCTCTGCTTGCTGTCATTGTATGGTATCCTTCATTGCAGACTTCTATTTCTTTCTTGTATGGAGCCGTGTGACCTGAAAACTGAAAACCACGAGGACTACAGCCACGATGTCCAGGATCACACACCCAGTTTTGATGCTGTTTTTCAGTGCAGTTTTTGGCTGTTTTTT
Organism: Rhinoderma darwinii; assembly: GCF_050947455.1. Lineage (NCBI taxonomy): Eukaryota > Metazoa > Chordata > Amphibia > Anura > Rhinodermatidae > Rhinoderma > Rhinoderma darwinii. The sequence continues at coordinate 372,069,174 of NC_134689.1, forward strand.
TATAGCCAAACACAAGAGTGGACACAAAACTAAAAGAGATGCATCAGTCTTTTCTTTATACTTTTGCTTTCTTTTGGATACACTTCTAGTTTCCACTAAAAAAACTGAGCCACAAACTTCATCAAAACGGCGTGTGTGATCCTGGCCTTACACAGGATTTTTAAGCATTACTTCACAATATTGAAACATCTGGCTGCTGCAGTAAAACTGCTGTGTGTGAATGTAGTACAACAGAAGTTTTCTCTGCTTTCCTCCAGTGGGATCTGATTTGTGCTACAAAAAAAAAGACGGAACTCACAAGGATCACATACACATCCTAAGGCTGGGTTCACACACCCTATTTACGGACGTAATTCGGGCGTTTTAACCCCGAATTACATCTGAAAATACGGCTTCAATGCGCCGGCAAACATCTGCCCATTCATTTGAATGGGTTTTACGATGTTACGTGCCACTGTCAAAAGACGGCGCGTAAAAAAGACGCCCACATCAAAGAAGTGCCTGTCACTTCTTGAGACGTAATTGGAGCCGTTTTCCATTGACACCATAGAAAAACAGCTCCAATTACGTCCGTAATGGACGCTGCGAAAAGCGCCTGCACATGCCATTACGTCTGAAATTCAGGAGCTGTTTTCTCCTGAAAACAGCACCGTAATTTCAGCCGTAACGGAGGCTGCCGTGTGAACATACCCTTACACATTATACAATGCAGCTGATATTAGAGGGGCCAATACCTGGGGTTCACCACAGTCACACTCCTCTCCACTTTCAACAAACTTATTACCACACAAGGGAGGAGACAGCAGTTGTGATGCCTGTGGCACATTTAACATGCAGTCTGGAAAGTTATTGTAGATAAATCTCTTCAGATCCCCGACGCTGCAGCTGGAGAACATGAGTGGAGGTGCAAAGCTGGAATAAGAAATACATCGTTATGTAGGGGACTGGTAGCAACTGCACAAGAAGATCTGCGGACAATGGGGTTGTGCACGAACCTTTAGGCTGGGATCACAGAGGGAGAACTGAACTGTTTCCTAATGTAAAATGCAGTCAGTAGAACATGTGATTGGAGTCCCATAGCAAAATTTAGAAGTGGCCGCACTCAACAATAACTGCTGTCAACAGCAAATGTGTTCAGCAAAGTAGTGGAAGGTTATGGACATGGCTTCATTCCCTGTATCTTTTCCTCCCTTCCTTGGCCATTCGGTGTTCTGAATTCTACTATATCTTCTCCATCTCCTGCCCCTCTTTTAATAGTGGAGGTTCAATCAGCTGTTGGTGCCCCATAGCAGCTGCTATGCCTGCCACCCTGGTAGTTACACCCATGGCAATATCATGTGATTGTGTTTTGTATCCACAGCTGCCATTATTTCCCATTGGCGAAAACCAGGTGCGATTATAGATAATATTACCAAACTCGGAAATACATTAAAGTGTAGCTGAACGTTTAACAAATCGTGTGAGTGCTGAGCCGCTTCATGTCTGTTCGGCTTTTTCCGGAATTGAATGTATCGGAGTACGGGCCCAATAGAAAGTCTATGAGCCCGCACTCCGATACATTTATTTACGGAAAAAGTCGAACAGAAACGAAGCAGCTCAGCGCTCACACGAGCGCTTCAGCTGCTTCGTTTTAGCGATTGGTGGGGTCTCAGTGCTCGGACCCCCACCAATCAAAACTTCTGACATGTCACTATGACATGTCAGAAGTTTGTTAAATGTTTAGCTACACTTTAAGTATAGAAAAGGAGAAGATCAGTTATGGCCTGAACCACCATTAACTAGAATGTCATCTGTCCTGTATGACCTAGAAACATGTACAAGGCGTGAGGTAAATTGAAGTTGGTGCTTTTACCCGAGACTTGGAAACATGACACAGGGAGCATCTCCGCATGTACAGCCAGACTTATCATGAGGCATCCCGAGGTTATGACCCATCTCATGAGCGACTGTGGCACCAACAGAGCCAACAAATCTGCTGTGATCCTAGATAAAAGACCGTAAGAGGGGATGATTAAAGTGATTCATGAAAAAGTAACGTACAGTAACATATAAAGTATTATTAGAAATACAAGATTGAATCTATCACACATCACACTACACATGCTACTCGGAGAACAGACAATTCACTAAACCACCTTATTATACAGTGAAAAACGGTCTTCTAGAGGGGCGCTGCTCTCATAGAAGAGGTCACAGGATATAAGGCAAATGAGACTCCCTCACAGAATAACCTGGTCTAGATCAGCAACCCCTCCATCAGATCTCCCAGAAATTAATCTCCCAATATGCATTTTTATTACCTCCAAGCCAATAATAATGCCCCCAAAAAATCCCACACCTCTTTATAGCCAATTGATATGAAGTGGACATTGCATGTCCCAGAGAAATCCCCATAGACACCATGACAGCACTAAACAACATGGTGACATACCTACCAGCAGCATCCTGAAAATAAAAATGACACATACTGTAGGGTTATGTCTCACCATCCTGAACAGCCAATGTGCATAATATATGTAAAGGCAAAAATCTATGCAGGGCTGTGCAGGAGTCTAGGGCAGGAGGTTATCTGGCTCATGGCACATCATGGACCGTGCGGCTCTGTAATACTCAGACAGGCTGAGTCTTTTTAGCTGAACTCTCCTCCAGCTACAAAGGTCCTTCATTCAGAGAATCCATCATTAAGATGGAAGCCCCAAATGAAGGATTCCCCTCTATTTACTTTATTAAACCAGACAACCCCTTTAAAGAGGTTGTCTCATGAAGACAACAGGATTTTTGTACTTACCAGTAAAATCTGTTTCTTGTTGAATTCACTGGGGGACACAGTACCATGGGTATAGGCCGCTGTCACTAGGTAAATATAAAAAGTATGGCTCCTCCCAGTGGGCTATACCCTCTGCTTAGCACTCAGCTCCTCAGTTTGTAACAAGAGCAGTAGGGGAACAGAGAAGGTTTAACACAATATGTTTCCAATGAGAAAAGCAACCTCCAGAAGGCCAAAAACATAGCAATAAGAAATAGGGTGGGACCTGTTTCCCCCAGTGAATTCAACAAGAAAGGGATTTCACTGGTAAGTACAAAAATCCTGTTTTCTTGATAAAGTATTCACTAAGGGACACAGTACCATGGGACGTCCTAAAGCAGTCCCTTAAGGTGGCAAAAAAGAATCACAGCCATGCGAGCAGGCTAAAACCATTCGACTCAAACTGGTATCGGCAGAAGCCAAAGCACGGATCGGGTAAAACCTCGGAAAAGTATGTAACGAGGACCAGGTTGCGGCTTTACAGATCTGAGGGGCAGGAGCCTGATGCCGCACTGCCCAGGAGGCCCCAACTGCAATAGTAGAATTAGCAGTGACCTGGAATGCAGGTCCCCTACCCTTTGCAGAGTAGGCCTTTTTAACAGCCAAACCTATCCAGCTAGCAATGGTGGCCTTTGAAGATGGGCCTTGCGATGGCCCTCAGGAACAACAAAAAGTGTGTCCGTCTTATGGATGGACTTTATAGCTTCAATGTAGACCCGAACGGCTCTAACGACATCCAGGCAACGTGAGGCACATTCTCGAGGATGTAAGGGTTTAGGACAAAATGAAGGAAGAACAATGTCCTCATTTAGATGAAAGGATAGAGGTGATCACCACAAGTTCAGAAACTCTACGGATAGAGGTTATCACCACAAGGTAAACTACCTTCCAGGATAAGATCCTGAGAGAAACTTCCCGCAAAGGTTTGAGGGGTGCAGCGTGGAGAGTGTCAAGGACCAGGTTGAGATCCCAAGGTTCCAGAGGAGACAGATAAGGAGGACCACAATGTGCGACTCCCTGCAAAAAAGTCTTAATTGGAGTTCAGAAAGCCAAAATGCGTTGGAAAGCAAAGATAGGGCTGAAACCTGCCCCTTTAGCGTAGCCAACCTGAGTCCCTGATCCAAACCAACTTGGAGGAAGGCCAGAATTTACGGGATGGAAAAAAAGGAGAGGGTGGAACTGATGGGATTCATACCACCTAAAATAAGCCAACTATGTGCGATGGTAAATTCTTTGGAATTGAGCCTTCCGGTCCTTAATCTTGGTCTGAATGACCGGATCAGAGAAAGCTTTGAACTTCAAAACCGCGGTTTCAACAGCCAAGCTGTCAAACGCAGCCGAGGTAAAACAGAGTGGAACATTGGACCTTGGGAAAGGAGGTGGTTCCGCAGAGGAAGCGGCCACTAACAGGAGGATGAGACCGGCGTACCAAGCTCTGCGAGGCCAGTCTGGAGCCAACAGAATGACTGGGACTCCTGCGTCCCTGACCGTTTTCAGCACTCGAGGCAGTAGTGGAAGATAAAAAAAGATATTTGAGGTAGAAGGACGACCAGGGGAAAACCAGGTGAGGTGTGAGGCGAAGAGATCCACGTCCGGGAAACTCCACCGAATGCAAACGCAGTGAAAAATCTCTGGATGAAGAGACCATTCTCTGGGATCCAGGCATTCCCATGTCAGCTAATATGCCTCCCAGTTGTCTACTGCTGGGATGTGCACTGCTGAGATTGCTGGGACATTTTGTTCCATCCAGCGAAGGATCTTGGCGGTTTTGTTCCATACAGTCTTGCTTCTTGTACCTCCCTAATGATTGAGGTACGCCACTGCTGTAGAGTTGTCTGACTGTATCCGCACTGGAACTCCACCATGGAGACGAGACGTCCAGTGAGACAAGGCCAGGAAGGTGGCCCTCAGCTCCAAGATGTTAATCAGGAGCTGAGCTTCCGGGTTTGACCAGGTGCCCTGGACTGTGAGACAGCTGAAGACCACCGCCCAGCCGGACAAACTTGCATCCGTTGTGATGACTTGCCAGGAGAGAGTTGCGAAGGGCTTTCCCTGAGAGATGTTGGGGAAAGACATCAACCACAGCAGATCTTTCTTGACTGAAGAGGACAGATGGATCGTCAGATCCTAGGAGTCCGGAGACTTGTCCCAGCGAGATAGAATTGCCAGCTGTAGAGATCGGGACTGAAATTGAGCAAATGGAACTGCCTCGAAGGTTAAGTCTATCGTCACCAAGACTTTCATGCAGAAGCGGATGGAGCAAGGAGCATTCCTACAGAGTACTGTCACTCCCTGTCTGAGAGTGGTGATTTTTTTCTCTGGGTAAGAATACCTTGGCTGCCTGTGTATCCAGGACTATCCCTAAAAACTCCTTTCTCTGAGAAGGAGTGGGGGATGACGTGGCGCTGTTGATCGACCATCAGAATCTGCAAAGGCAATCCAGTGTAATGTTGAGGCTGTCCAAGTCTTCCTGTTTGGAATGTACCAGAAAGTCGTCCAATTATGGGATAACCGCTATTCCCCTGGATCCGATGAGAGCCATGGGCACCGCCATGATCTTGGTGAAGACCCTTGGAAGCGTGGCCAGTCGGAAGGGGAGGGCCACAAACTGGAAATGCTCGGAACCTACTGCAAAGCGCAGGAAATGCTCATGTACTTCAGCAATGGGAACATGAAGATAAGCATCCTTGATGTCTATTGAGGACAGGAATCCCTAGACCTCCAAGGAAGCGACGACCGATCGCAGAGACTCCATGCAAAAACTTTGAATCTTCAGATATCAATTGAGATCCAAAATGGGTCGAAGAGATCCATCTTTCTTTTGTACTGTGAAAAGGTTTATATAAAACCCTTTGGACAGTTCTAGAGTTGGTACTGGGACAACTACTCCTTGATGGGGGAGGTTTTGAATGGCTTGAGAAAAAGCTTGGGCCCTGGAGGAATTGATAAAAATAACCGCCCAGGAGGGCAAGAAGAAAACTCTATTTTGTAGCATGTCAACACAACCTCCTGCACCTAGGTGTCTTCGATGTTTTTGAGCCATGTCTCCTGGAAGGGGAGCAGCTGTCCCCCCACCCGAGGTAGCAGCTCGGGAGAGGGCAAATTTTCAGGCTGTGAAAGCCCGCTGTGCCGGAGCAGGTCTGTTGCGGGGCTGCCAGGAGTTTCTAGACCAGAAGGAAGGTCTCTGCACTCGGAAGGGACGGGAGTCTCTTGAGTTCTGCCTCTGACATGGGGCCGAGTACCGAAATTAACGAAACCATCTTGTCTTCTGACTGAGGGAATTGGGCATAGTCTTTGACGACGTTGTGGAAGATAAAGTGCTCCTTCCTCCTGTAGCCTCAGAAATTAGTTGGACCAGGTTAGGTCCATAAAGGAGATCCTGGGCAAATTGAAGGGTGAAAACCTTCTTCCTAGAGACACTGTCAGTAGCCCAGTTCCTAGTCCAAGTGGCCCTGCGTACAGCTACCGCATTAGCCATGGCCTTAGCTGACCTATTGGCAGCTTGGACAGAGATGTCACAGATATATTTAGACATCTGCAAAAGCTGTGCAGCTAGCAGGGAAGTATAGACTTGAGTGTCCCCTGAATCAATTACGTCCTGTAGTCGAGTACTTCAATACTAGCCAAGCTAACCCAATATGCTGCAAAAAAACCCTGTCTGAAGCTGCGGCCGCTCTGAAAGTGGCTCTTGCCATAGACTCCACTTTGGCATCAACAGGATCCTTTAAGGTGGAAGCATCTGCAACCAATAAGGTCGTATTTTCATAAAGCCGGGCCATGGGAGCATCTACCTTGGGGTGAGCTGACCATTTGGCAATACACTCATCAGAGAAAGGAAACATAGTCCGCACTCTTGGACACGTGCATAGACCGGTCAGGATGTTTCCACGCATCAGAAAACAATTTGTCAAAACCCTTATGATCTGGAAAGACCAAAGGGGGTCACGAGTGGCGATGCAATAATGACTCATTTTCAGAGGATTCAGCAGGATCATCCGCAATCTAAAGTATATCTCTCACTGCCTTAATGAGATCCTTCACAGCAGGAAGAGTAGATTTGCTTCTATTACACTCAAACTCAGAATCGGAGGGAGACGTCTCCTGAAGAAGCTTGTTCAGATATATCTCTTGAATGAAAATAATGAACGATGCATGCAGTATTTTTATCCAAAGAGCATTTCAGAGGAAGAATGCTATCTCCTTGATTTCCTGGCTCGCTTGCGGGATGCACTGGGAGAACTAGAACGAGTGCAATCCAGGGAAGAATGTCTGGGGGCCTGAATGGACAGTGGTGCCTGAGAGGCGTCAGACAGTTGGGACGCTAACTGCTGAGGAAGGCGTTGTAAGGCATTAGTCGTGGCCTGAGAGAGGCGGGTAAGATTATCTACCGCCTGGGTGAGGGAAGCTGTTTATTGGGGGGTAATATGCTCACTAACCGTGAGAGCTGGGGAATCCTGGGGTGGTTTTGGCAGGGGGCTTTGAACACAAACTGGGTCAGCCTGCCCGCATGGAAACTTAGTACTGCACCGTGTACACGTAAATTGCGTTACAATGGCGGGGGTGAGGGGGGGTTGGCGTCTTATGAGCTTTACCTTTTGAAGACATATTATGAGCCTTTTGCAAAAAAACACTATAGCCAACGTCCATCCTAACAGACTCCCTAGGTTTTGTGTCCCCTGTGAAGCAGGAATATTTCCAGCGCTGTATTACTTCTGTACACCGCTCAGTGTACTATGGTGTTCACTGGCGGTGATAGAGAGAAGCGTCTGAGGAGAACAGAATAACACCTTCCCTCCAGCCAAAAACACATGCCACGCTGGTTGGACAGGGCAGGCATGTGACTCAGGTCCCGCCTGGTGACCAATCAGAACGTGAAAACGGCATGGGAAAACGGTGGGACGGGGAGGAGAGTAAGTGGGAGTGCGAGGGGGCGTGGCCAGCTTGCAGCCTAGCAGAGAACCAAAGCCGGGGCCAAAATTAATAACGCCACCGGCAGAACGCCGCGGCTTGTAGTAAAAAATAGAAGATAATGCTGAAAATATGTCTGAAAGCACATAAATGTTAAAAAACTTAGTACGGACACAACACCTCAGAAAAAAAAATAACTCCTCTATGTATAATGCTGCTAAGCCCGCTGACAAAGTCTGAATGCTCCACCACAACAGCAGCTCCCAATGGCGGGGGGAAGGAGGACTTACCTGTCAGTCGTCTTCAGGCACAGCCTGTCACCCCTTCAGAAAACGCATAAACGTAGTGCGGCTGTCCTGCATCCTTAACTGCCGTTGCGGTAATAATAGGGGACTGGGTGACCAAGGCGGGAAACTTCCACCAGAGAGGTGGGCATCCACTGAGGTGGGAGTAGCATCCGCCAAAGTTGCGGGCATCCACTGAAACTGTAGAAAATTCCTTCCACCCAGCGCCCGCAGGGGAGTCACCAAGTGGAACACACTAGGGACTCGCACCCTGCACCTGAAAAAAAAATAAAAATAAAATCTAGCAGAATTGCCTGCAAAAAGGACATGTCTGACTCCTGCGGAGGCAGACTGAGATCTCAGCAGAGGGTATAGCCCACAGGGCGGAGCCACACATTTTTTATATTTACCTAGTGTCAGCCTCCTAGTGACAGCGACCTATACCCATGGTACTGTGTCCTCCGATGAGTACTTTAACAAGAAATTTAATTTTGCAAGGACATGCTGTGGGTCTGGCTTCTCTCACCCTAGCAATGAGCTGTTATTGCCAGGGAAGCTGCGGCCATTCAAACATTTCCCCTTCAGCAATAAATGTCAGTCTGTGTAATGCAAGGACACGCCAAGTTCGCCAGAGCACATAGTTCTGACACATCGCGGGGGTCCTAAGCGGGCCTAATAGGGCATATGGACAGGGATTATTCTGATAGGACAATCCCTTTAAGGTGCTGCTTAAACTGTGCATACACTGAACTTACCTGGTTAATTCCAGAAGACAAATCATCACACATCACAGACAAACCTGCATATCCAACTGTGCTACCACTGAAGTCAACATGCCTGGAAGAAAAAGACTGATCCCTTAATATCATGAGAATCAGTTCACACCAGACAAAAACACAATGGAAATTATGTAATCAGTCAGAATCCGGGCATCGTGGATATTAGTCCTGGTGGCTGGAGGCTTACGTGATAAACTGGGCATTGTCATGAGGCTTCCTGGGCAGCAGGGTCTGAATCCTCCAATTAGAGAATCTATCTAGGAGCTTGTCAACATCGGGGACCACCTCTATCTGATCTCCAGAGTCCCAAATTTCAATCCCAATGAGGGCAACAAAAATATTGATGTTTTTATAAACCTGTGTAAGGAAGAAGAGATAAGTCTGGATAATACCAGGCAATGAAGAAAAGCTACCAATACAGTCCAGATGAAGTTATTCTAGTATCTCCAGTAGTAGTGTATCTGTTACCAGCAGTCTTACCTTATTCACAAAATTCGTCAGTCCAAACAGTCGCTGTTTAACACTTTGTATATTGCGGTCATATTTATTGTACTGGAAGAATTAAGAGTTTTTGACATGTGAGAACAGTTGTACAATCACTGTCTGACTTACAGATCACTGATATTTATGTGAACACATCTCGGGTTATACCCAGGAGCGTACATAGAATGGGCCCCACACCCAAAAGGGGAATTTTTTTTTTATAGCAAATAAAACTGGACGTAGTGTATGAGACTATATATATATATATATATATATATATATATATATATATATATATATATAAAGTCTGTAATTATTTATTTATTTTCATTTCTTCATTTTTTGGATATGCTGGCTTTATATAGTGATACAGCTCAATAGTAAAATTCTAGCTTCCTGCAGCCACCACCAAGAGGAGCTCACTGTATATAGATTTATACAGCTACCATTGAACGTATTTGGAGCTGTCTAAATCTATATGTAGTGAGGTTCCCTAGTGGCAGCTACATGTAAACTCAATTTTATCCTCTATATAACTCAATGGGACTGTGAAGGGAAGCAGCAGGAGATGGTTCAGAGCTGGTTCCCGTCTCACTATGACACACCACTTGTTATAGTTGTCATTAGTTTCACTTCTATCTGTCAAACTTTAATCTTTCAAACATTAAGACAACTGCGATCGATATGTAGCTGAGATTTCCACAAAAGGGGCACATTTAGTATTAACAGAACTTTTTGCCAACTTTGTAGCTTGAGGTTGGTAAAAACAATAACAAAATCAGTGAATGGTTGTGTCCATCTGTAGTTATGGCTAAAGATTTGGGAATTAATTTGTAAACTACAAATTAAATCATTCATTGGTAATAACTACAATAATAATAATAATAATAATAATAATAATAATCATCATCATATAACAGCAATGATCTCTTCCCGCTTTGGCCACTTTTGACCTTCCTGACAGAGCCTCATTTTTCATGTTTCACTTTATGTGGTAATAACTTTGGAATACTTTTGCCTATCCAAGCGATTCTGAGATTGTTTTCTTGTGACACATTGGACTTTATGTTACTAGCAAAATTTGCTTGGTACATTTAGTATTTAATTGTGAAAAACACCAAAATTTAGTGAAAAATTGCAAAAATTAGCATTTTTCTAAATTTAAATGTACCTACTTGTAACTTAGGCTGTTAAAGCACATACAATTGTTGATAATTAACATCGCCCATATGTCTACTTTAGATTGGCATAGTTTTTTGGACATCTTTTTCTTTTACAAGGCTTAGAACTTTAGCAGCAATTTCTCACATTTTCAAGAACATTTCAAAAGGCTATTTTTTTAAGGGACCAGTTCAGTTGTGAAGTGGCTTTTAGGGCCTTATATATTAGAAACCCCCCCAAAAGTCACCCTCATTTTAAAAACTTCACCCCTCAAAGTATTAAAAACAGAATTTAGAAAGTTTCTTAACCCTTAAGACGTTTCACAGGAATTAAAGCAAAGTAGAGGTGAAATTTACAAATGTCATTTTTTTGTTGTTGCAGAAATTCATTTTTAATCCATTGTTTTTTTGTAACACAAAGTTTTACCAGAGAAATGCAACTCATTATTTATTGCCCAGGTTCTGCAGTTTTAGGAAATATCCCACATGTGGCCCTAGTGTGCTTATGGACTGAAGCACCGGCCTCAGAAACAAAGGAGCGCCTAGTGGATTTTGGGGACTCCTTTTTATTAGAATATATTTTAGGCACCATGTCAGGTTTGAAGAGGTCTTGTGGTGCCAAAACAGTGGAAATCCCCCAAAAGTTACCACATTCGCAAAACTACACCCCTCACGGAAATTATCTAGGGGTCTAGTCAGCATTTTGACCCCACAGGTTTTTTGCAGAAATTATTGGAATTATGCCGTGAAAATTAAAATCTACATGCTTTCAAAGAAAATGTAGGTTTAGTTAATTTTTTCTGATTTCCACAAAGACTAAAGGAGAAAAAGCACTGCAAAATTTGTAAAACAATTTCTCCTGAGTAAAACAATACCCCACATGTGGTCATAAATGGCTGTTTGGACACACGGCAGGGCTTAGAAGGGAAAGAGTGCTATTTGGCTTTTGGAGCTCAAATTTAGCAGGAATGTCGCATTTGCAAAGCGCCTGAAGGACCAAAACACGGAAAACGCCCAAAAGGTGACTCCATTTAGGAAACTACACCCCTTGAGGAATTCATCTAGGGGTGTAGCGAGCATTTTGACCCCACAGGTGTTTTATAGATTTTATTAAAATTGGGCAGTGAAAATAAAAATATATATTTTTTTCCAATAAGACTTAGCTTTAGCTCAACATTTTTCATTTTCTCAACAAATAAAGGAAAAAAAGAACCCCAACATTTGTAAAGCAACTTCTCTGGAGTACGGAAATACCCCATATGTGGTCATAAACTGCTGTTTGGGCACACGGCAGGGCTCCGAGGGGAAGGAGCGCCATTTGGCTTTTGGAGCACAGATTTTGCTAGATTGGTTTCTTGACACCATGTCGCTTTGCAAAGCCCCTAAGGTACCAGTACAGTGGAAAATCCCCAAAAGCGACTCAATTTGGCATACTACTCCCCATGAGAAATTAATCTAGGGGTGTAGTGAGCATTTTGACCCCACAGGTGTTTCATACATTTTATTTGAATTGGGCAGTGAAAATAAAAATTACATTTTTTTCCCAAAAAACGTTGTTTTAGCTCAAAATTTCTAATTTTCTCAAAAAATAAAGGAGAAAAAGAACCTCAAAATTTGTAACGCAATTTCTCCTGACTACGGCAATACCCCATATGTGGTCATAAACTGCTGTTTGGGCACGGGATCAGAAGGGAAGGAGCGGCATTTGGCTTTTGGAGTGCAGATTTTGCTGGATTGGTTTCTGGCTGCTATGTCGGATTTGCAAAGCCCCTGTGGGACCAAAACAGTGGAAACCCCTCAAAAGTGACCCCATTTTGGAAACTACAACCCTCAAGGTATTAACCTAGGGGTGTAGTGAACATGTTAACCCCGCAGGTGTTTTGCAGAAATTAGTGTGCACTCGATGTTGCAGAGTGAGAATGAGATTTTTTCCATAGATATTCCAATATGTGGCGCCCAGCTGGTGCCACCATAATAAGACAGCCCTCTAATTATTATGCTGTTTCCCGGTTTTAGAATCACCCTACATGTGGCAGTAATCTCTTGCCTGGACATTCGACCTGGCTCAGGAGTGAGAGAGTACCATGCGAAATTGAGGCCTAATTTGGCGATTTACACAGTATTGGTTTACAATTGCAGAGGCTCTGATGTGAAATAATAAAAGAAAACCCCTGAGAAGTGACCCCTTTTTGGAAACTACACCCCTCAAGGCAGTTATTAAGGGGTGTAGTGAGCATTTTCACCTTACAGGACTTTTCCTTAAATGATTGCGCTGCGGATGGTGCAAAGAAAATATTTCAATTTTTCCCTAGATATGCCATTTCAGTGGCAAATATGTAGTGTCCAGCTTATGCACAGGAGACACAGACCCCAAAAATTGTTAAAAAGATTCTCCGGGGTATGGCGATGCCATATATGTGGAAGTAAACAGCTGTTTGGGCACGTTGAAGGGCTCAGAAGGGAGAAAGTGTCATTTGGCTTTTGGAGCGTGGATTTTGCTTGGTAGTAGTTTTGTTTGGAGTTTTACTGGTATTTCAGTTTATAATGTGGGGGTACATGTAAGCTGGGCAGAGTACATCAGGGGCATAGTCAGGTGGTATAATAATGGGGTAAAAAAAACAATAAAATAATCCATAGATGTGTGTTCCGCTGTGACACAATCTGTTCTGCACAGGCCAGTGTTGCACTGATAAATGTCCTTTCTTATCCCCCTTTTGGTCCACACTCCACACCTTTGCAGTTTGGGGAATTTTGCTGGGAAAGTGTTGTCCTGGTATAATACGGGCGCCCTTGCTTCCAGCAGATATGTTTGGGCTCTCCCCTTCCTGGTTCCCTAATTTTAGGTCCTTGATAAATCGCCTCTTGAAACAGAAGAAATGTTCCCCTCGGACCTGAACAACTGCATATTTTTATTTCCTGACTTATTGGAGCCTTAACTAATTTTATTTTTTCATAGACGTAGTGGTATGAGGGCTTTTTTTTGCGGGACGAGCGGTAGTTATTATTGGTACCATTTTGGGGTACATGCGACTTTTTGATCACTTTTTATCCTATTTTTTGGGAGGCTAGGTGACCAAAAAACAGCAATTCTAGTTTTTTTAGTTTTTTTTATATAGCGTTCACCATGCGTTATAAATTGCATGTTAACTTTATTCTGCGGGTCAGTGTGATTCCGGCGATACCAAATTTATAGCAGTTTTTCATGTTTTACAACTGGTTGCACAATAAAATTACTTTTGTAAAAAGAATGTATTTTTTGTGTCACCAAGTTGTGAGAACCATAACATTTTAATTCTTTCGTCGATGGAGCCGTATGAGGGCTTGTGTTTTGCGAGACGAGCTATAGTTTTTATAAGTTAATGGCGGGGATGAAAGCTAACTTCAATCACCGCCATTACATCAGGGTGACATCCGGGGATGATGGCACCGACTCAGCTTCTGAGCCGGTGCCATGCATTTGTCGTAAGTATACAACATTTTGCAGGAAGCACTGGCTTTCCATGACGTATACTTACGAAAAATGTCGGGAAGGGGTTAAAAACGACATAGTAAGATCAGCTGAGCCATCTAAGAATTTATAACTCTCAATATCCATATCAGACAACCCTCTATACCATTCAGGCACTGTAATATTTCAGAGTCGATACAGAAGTGGTGGATGGTGTACAATAGCGACCACTAGTGGTAGAACCTACAATAGTCTTGAAAAAAAATCTTTTGAAGAAATTCAACTTTACAAAATATCAGTACATAACAGTATCCACAGCTCTATAATACAGTGTACTGCTGACAGGAGGAACAGAAGTAGCAGGGTCATGTCCAGATTTACATCCGTCAGGGCAGCTATAACATTTCACTTCTGGTGGTTAGAGACTTTGTCATCCTATATTGTTGGAGATATGTGCTGAAATCTAATGGGTATAGATGACATACAGAAGAATATTTCTATCATCCATGTAACATATCACTTACCATACTCTGATCAGCCACCATCAAGAAGTCAATGTATTTTTTGGTTTTCCACAGATTGTCCTTCTAAAATAGTTGAAAATAATGTAAAACTTAATTTAGGGTAGGAACACACACAGCGTAATGACTTCGGATTTTCCGCAACGGATTTCATTGCAGAAAATCTGCAGCGTATTATAGTAGCAGAAACACACAGTGGAAAAAAAATCGTCTGAGAAACAGTTCACAAATTAACCAGCGGTGCGTATTTTTATTCAGCAGCATGTCAATTTATGCTGCGGAATCACCGACACTCTGTTGCAGGTTTTCCCCATTTTTGCGGCAGAAAAGCTGCGATTTCCACCACAAACATCGCAATAAAAATAAGAATCAGTTTAGTAAATACCTATCAGTAATTTACAGGGGATCTGTCACCAATATGTCCCCTATGAAATAACACTGCGGAGTGTACAGGTCCATTAAACTATACCAGTTACATAACACATATGCAGCTCTACCTGTTGTGTGATTGGCGGAGTAGAAGGAGGACTCTTCTCAGCCTGGGACTGCTGTAGGTCTAAGCTGAATACAGTATGTGGGGGGGGGGGGGGGTAAGTTATCCAGAACATAATTGTCTACACAGGCTTTCGGAGAACACGGAAGAATATCTCCGCTATTAGTATGGCTCACAGGATCTGCTCATTCCCCTATGTTTAATCCATTAGCAAAAAAATTGTGACAGGTCCCCTTTAAATTTCTGTAATTCGATAAAGAGGAAAAATCAGGTGATGCCGCATTGGGTTTGTTTTATGGTGTTTTTCCTGCTGAAATCCTAAGACTCAGTTCACACTGACGTTTCCCTGTATGTTATTCTGTTCTATTGTTTTTGCAGAAAAATATAGTGAAAAGTTTCCATTAATAGTCCCATTTGGTGTGAACAAAGCCTTATTCATTGTTATATGTTTTGGATTAGTGTTTTAATTTTTAACCATTATTTATAAAGCTTTGATGTATTCCACATAGAAAGCACTCTCATTGGGGCAATGACCTGTACCCAGCGGAGCTCACAATCTAATCTCCCTCTGTATCACATGTATACTAGTATACTAGAGCTCATTCCATTGGAAGCCAGATAACCTACGTATGTATATGAATGATTCATGAGTAAATAATAGAAGGTAGAGAGTCCCTAGAATTGGCCATAGGTGAATCTCTTTTACTAGTACAGTCGAGGTAATACTTTGGATTTATGGCTCATATCCCTTCCCAGCCGTTTACCTCCATTTGTCAGTCCTTCTATATTACCCTCTCTAAAGCTTAGGATAGAGGTGGAGATGCTAAGCTCTGGGATATACAGTTTTATATGATTTAGTATGAAATGTAAAAAGCTGTATAAATGCAGCCAGGACTCATAGAGAACCTCTTAAAAAAAGCCTGAGCTCCGGATCCCCTCTCTATTCTAGACCGTGCTCAGATAGGACAGCACAGGGGACCAAACAAACAAAGTTACCTCAACATTTGAAGCCCGAAATGATGAAATGGACGGTGGCTTCTGTGGTGGAGGGTCGTTACTGACACCGCAGGTGGAGTTGGATGCTTCCACTTGCTCATATACTGCATGTTGCTCACTAGTTGTGAATTTCAGAGGTTCAATGAAAAACTTCCGCTCTTGTGTCTGGATAAGTCCACTGTAAAATGATGAACAACACTAAAAATCCCATAAACATGTCTGCTTCAGCATAAATATCATAGAACTGACTCAAACCTGCTCCATCACCACCATGAGCCTGATCTCTGCTTATACTAGAGGGGTTTTATCTTATGACCAGTGAACTGGGACAATAGGAAATGTTTCCTGAATATGGCTTATAGATAGAAATATCAGGGACCTGCCACCACGAGAGCCCTGATAGGAACATTACTAGATTTACTAGACACGTTTGGTTTTAGTGTTTTCTGGGAAATTTCCTCAGTCTGTCCGGCTGAAAGTTTTATCAGCTGAAAGGATAGATAGATATGAGATAGACAGATAGATAGTGTAATGTCAGGATAGGGAGACAGACAGGTGAGCCCTAATCTACCCGCCACTCAGTCCCTGCCTACTTGCATAGCCCGTCCTAGGCGACGGCGTACAACTGGGCGACGGTCCCTACGCTCAATAAGTGCACGACAGACAAACAAGACAAGGGTACACAGAAGCAAAGGGAAGTAGGGCAGTTGCCCACGGCAACACCGTGAGCAACAGAGTAGTGGACAAGCCGAGTCAAACCAGGAGTGTACGAGGTACCAAACGCAGAGCAGGAGAGTTGTCAGTCAAGCCAGGGTCAATATGAAGCAGAGGTCAATGGTAATAGCAGGAACAGCAGAGCCTGGAAGCAAGAGAATCACAGGCAAAGGACAAGCAGCAAATGAAGGTATAAGTAGACCAAGGGCGGGAGCTAGAACCGTCTGGCCTGGGCTGCGATAGGCTCTCCCACTCCTCAGCCTACCAGCCTGAGTGGTAGCAGAACGAGTCACTCTAGCAGACCTAGGAACAGAGGCAGGCTGATTAACCACGGGCGTCGACACAGAAGCTGTGTCTGGCAAATCCTTTACAGGCAGACAGACAGACATACAGACAGACAGACAGACAGACAGACAGACAGACAGACAGACAGACAGACAGACAGACAGATAGATAGATAGATAGATAGATAGATAGATAGATAGATAGATAGATAGATAGATAGATAGATGGATGGATAGATAGATGGATAGATGATAGATAGAAAGATAGATAGATACCTTAACCCATTACACGTACTGAGGGTGACTACTGAGTTGTTCTCGTGTTTTACATGCCCCTGGTAGTAGCAGTGATCCTAGAGAGATAAACATATACTATTAGGGAACATGATTTATAATAATTATAATAGTAATAATAATAATAATCATCTTTATTTATATAGCGCCAACATATTCCACAGCACTTTACAATTTAGAGGGAACATGTACAGACAATATCAGACTTTACATAGTGACTAACTAATTACCCTGCTCACAAGAGTTTACAATCTATGAGGATTAAGGGGTGACATAAAATGCAGAAAGTGCTTGTTCAGTACAATGGTCCAGCCATCTATTATACACATGGGGTGGTACACATAAAGCTGCATGAGCCGGTCACCAACCAGTATCCGTGTATGACTGGCATGGGGTGCATTAGGGTACAAGGAGTGTGGGGGATACTGCTGACTGAGGGGGTTAGGTTCTGATGACTAATGTAATATGGGGGCACAGGAAAGGAGTCAGATTAGGGAATGTTATAGGCCTGTCTTAAAATATGTGTTTTCAGGGCATGTTTAAAACTGTGGATATTGGGAATTAATCTGATTGTCTGGGGTAGTGCATTCCAGAGGACGGGTGCAGCCCGAGAAAAATCTTGAAGACGGGAGTGGGAGGTTCAGATTATGGTGGATGTTAATCTAAGGTCGTTGGCGGAACGTAGAGCGTGAGTAGGGTGGTAGACAGAGATAAGAGAGGAGATTTAAGGAGGTGCAGCACTGTGGAGAGCTTTGTGGGTGAGACTAATAAGTTTCAATTTTATTCTGAAGGGAATAGGCAACCAAAAAAGTGACTGGCACAGGGTAGAGGCATTGGTATAGCGGTGAGATTTATTTTCAAATTTAACAAGGAGTGCTGATCTTTTCCTCCTGAATATTGTTCCTGTGGCGTGGAGATCGCTGTCTACTTCGTGCACCTGGGAGGGTGAGCTGACATTTCTACTTTTATTTCATATAGCGGTGCAGTGACTGGCAGAGGGTAGAGGCGTTGGTGAAGAGGTTGGTCAGAAAGATGAATGCTGCATTCAGGATGGATTGGAGAGGGGAGAGTTTAGTGAGTGGAAGAGCGATTAGTAGTGAGTTACAGTAGTCAAGACGAGTTATGGTAGTGCCACACAATGAGATGGAGACATCAGGTTTAGGTAGGTTAGTAAACCTGATGTCTTTATCTTAGTGTGTGTTTATAGAATCAGGGAAGAAATACAGGGCCATAGAGAAAGAAGCATTCGTTTATGTCATTTCTGTCTTCCAGTATGCACATACATCACTGCCGTACGAAGGACAGACTGCAAAAACTCATGATGATACATCAGTCCAGACAATGTCACACAATGAACATCTCCCATCAAACCTAAACACCTTGGAGTGACAGCAGCTAATACAAACCAACCAAGCAGGGGCGTAGCTAAAGGCTCATTGGCTCGGGTGCAAGAATTCAGCTTGGGCCCCCTGCCCCTCCCCAACACCACCATCATCAGACCCCTGCGCGCGCCTATGCCCAGACGCCTTGCCCAACAGCCCCCATAGTATAATGCCCCAACACAGTATAATGCTCCCATAGCTGCCCCCACACAGTATAATGCCGCCCCATAACAGCCCCATACGGTATAATGCTCCCCTTATCTGCTCCCACAGTATAATGCCCCACATAGCTGCCCCATACAGTATAGTGCCCCCCATATCAGCCCCCATACAGTATAATGCCCCCCATATCAGCTCCCCATACAGTATAATGCCCCCATAGCAGCTCCCCATACAGTAAAATGCCCCATATCTGCTCTCCAAACAGTATAATGCCCCCCATGAGCTTCCCATACAGTATAATGCCCCCATATCAGCTCCCCATACAGTATAATGCCGCTACATATCAGCTCCCCATACAGTATAATGCCCCCATATGAGCTCCCATTACAGTATAATGCCCCCCATATGAGCTCCCCATACAGTATAATGCCGCTCCATATCAGCTCCCCATACAGTATAATGCCCCCCCATATGAGCTCCCCATACAGTATAATGCCCTTCCATATCAGCTCCCCATACAGTAAAATGGCCCCATATCAGCTCTCCATACAGTATAATGCCCCCCATGAGCTTCCCATACAGTATAATACCCCCATGAGCTTCCCATACAGTATAATGCCCCGCATATGAGCTCCTAATACAGTATAATACCCCTCCATATCAGCTCCCCATAAAGAAAAATTCCCCCATATCAGCTCCCCATACAGTATAATGCCCCCCATGAGCCATGTGCCCGTAACCAGGAAGTGCCGGCTTCACGGCACAGAAAATGTATTCAACAAGCATGCTGTATGGTAAAGGCTTAGGGACCCGGTCGCAACTGCGACCGTGCGACCCCAAGTCACACTCACAGGGGTTCAGGAAGTTGTCTGTGTGCCTGACATGGAGTGAGAAAGCCATCATTAGTCAATTTTATCCCTAACAAAACCGTGGCTCTACAGGGACAAAAGAATCTAGTTTGACTCCTTAGCTCTGGGAAAACTATTGCCCACTGATGTTCCTTCCTCCATACCAATGCTGCAGGTACAATAGCTAAAGCAACTCTCCAGTATGGCAGCCATACATACAGCACCTTAGAGTACCACTTCCTGGCAGCCTTGTGTGGTAGGGAGGAGGTTAAGCTTAAGGGTATGTTCACTCGCAGTGTTTTCAGCCGTTTTCGGCCCGTACACGTCCCGAAAAACGGCTGAAAAATCGGACGCAGAACGCCTCCAAACAACTGCCCATTGATTTCAATAGGAAAAACGGCATTCAGTTCCGACGGGCCGTTTTTTTAGTGGCCGTTTTTCAAAACGGCCATGTAAAAATACGGCGCGAAAAAGAAGTACATGCCACTAATTCAGCCGTTTTTGGAGCCGTTTTTCATAGACTCTATAGAAAAACAGGTCCAAAAACTGCCGTAAAAAACTGAAAACAGCTCTGTATTTTCAGACGTTCATGTTTGGAAGCATGTTTTTTTACTACTCCTTTAAATAAATTTAAAATGAAGGAACTCTGCATATAGAACAGTTGATGAAGGGTCAGATGTAAGAGGTAAGGCCAGATTTATGTGGCCTTCTAGAATTGAGTCTGAGTTATCTGTGGATTTACCTAGGAATGAAAGTAAACTTTCTGTATTATTATGATCCAGAGAGTTAACATGACACACACAGGATGAGACCCCAAATAAAGGGAATATTTGTTACCTACTGTAAAATCAGTTTTTCGTTGAGCTCATTGGGGGGACACAAGACCGTGAGTATATGTTGCTGCCACTAAGAGGCGGACACTAAGCAAAACATGTTAGCTTCACCTACTCCCCCTATACCCCTGCTGCTGACTTTCAGATAACCAGTTTGCACATAAGCTGTAGTAGAAACCAGAATAAGCCAACAAAAAAGGTAAGAGTAAACCTTGAAGAATCTGGCAAACAAGTAATTGATGAGTCAAAAGACCGTGGGACATACAAAAGCAGTATCCGTAGGAGGGAACAATAACCAGAAAACCAAGAAAAACTATCCACTCCTACTACTGACCAAAAGAAGCATCCGAGGAGGCAAAGGAATTACACCCTATAAAACTTAGTAAATGTGTTGAGGGAAGACAAGGTAGAGACTTTACCCACCTGTAGAGCCCGGTGGCATACTACACAAGAGGCCCCACAGCTCTGGTGGAATATGCTGTGACTCAGAATGGAGTAACTTTGCCTTTAGTGGAACACCTTTGCCAATAGCCAACCTGATCTGAGTGATGGCAGCCTTGATGATGCAAGTCCCTTGCAAGAACTGTCTGGGATGATGAAAAGAAAGTCTGACTGGTGGAATCCGGCCATTTTGGAACAAATACATCTGGACATTTCTTTCCATATTCAGATGGTGGAGAGTGTTACCTAGGATGGTACGTCAAGGGACACAAAGAGGGTAGCACAATGTCCTCATTCAAATGGAATGAGGACACATTCGGCACAAAACAAAAAAACAGGATGGAGAACCGCCTTGTTCTGGTGAAATACTAGGAAGGGAGAGTGAAAGGAAAGAGCCACCAATTCAGACACCTGTCGGATGGATGTGACCGCCCCCCAAACGGAAGCGAGTAATAACATGTAGGGGCTCGAAGGGTGACAACTGCATAAAGTCCCACAGAACTGTTGGGAGTTGGTAATGAGGAACTGAATGAGCTACTCCTTGTAGAAAAGTCTGCACGTCTGGCTTAGAGGCCAAAGGTCTCTGAAATAGAATGGAGTGTACGGAAACATGTCCTTTGAGAGAACTAAGGCCAAGTCCAAGCTCTCTTGGAGAAAGGACAAGATCCTGGAAAGGGAAAAAAAGTAGAGGAGGAAGATGCCGCTCCTCACACTACCAGAAAAATTAAATCGCTATGGCAAATGCGAGGGAAGGACGATTTTCTGTCATTCAGCATGGTGTTGATGACATCTTCCAAGAAACCACGAGAACTCAGGACTGTGGCTTAAACAGCCATGCTATCAAACGTAGCGACCCTAAATGGTGGTGGAAGACTGAACCCTGAGAGAGCAGATCGTCTCTAAACTTCAGATGCCAGGATATATTGGCCAGGAGAAGATGACGTCAGCACACCACGCCTGCTGAGACCAGTCCAGGGGGACCAGGATTGTCAGAGTGCAGGGACCGTGTTACATACCGCCCCAGGATCTTGTGTCATTCTGTCTGTGTTGCATGGCAACACTCTACAGAATTCTGCCTACTGCCTTGCCCTGGCATTCTCTGGATACTCTTCCAGGTATCACCTGGTTTTGACTCCAGGCCTGAACTCTGGTTTTGCCTTTGTTTGCCCCTTCTGGATTGTTTCACCGAATTGTTCTTCTGGTTCTAACAAATGGCTTATTTGACCACTCTCCAGTTCTATCATCTCTGCTGCGTCCTGCTGCAAACTGGTGACTACTCTGAGGGCTTCAAACTAGGGATCCAACCGCTTTAGACTAAACTTTCCTTCCTTCCTTTCTTCCCTGGTGAAGATTCGGTGGATGACTTAGACTCTGCACCACAGAGTTAGCGCCAGACCAGTTGCAGGCTCAAGGTTCCTCATTCAAGGTACATCGGCGCAACAGGAGGAAAAAACATACAGAAGGTCGAACCAATTTTTGCTCATGAAGAATCCTGGCCGACTCCAACATCACTGCCGAGTATCTCAATGGATCAGGTAGGAAATCCATGTGACATTGTCCGTCTGGTTCTGGATTGGAGGACCCTCAAATCGAGGGGGTCCGAATAAGGAGAGACTGATAGGTCACCAATGGCTAGTGGAATATTGACTGGAAATCTCAATGCCCTGCCCTGTCAGATGTTTAAAAACACCCCATCAACCCTGTAGACTGGAACCCATAGTTAGGACCGTCCAGTGAAGAGGAAGGAAAGAGCAACCCTGAGGAAAAGTCTGAGAGAAGATCCACCATAGGAGGGCATGGCACACCACTATGTGTAACAGGATAGAACAGACCAGCAAGAAGGAGATCGATTCGAGCAGGCTAGAAGGTTGAAGCAGATGAGTGTGGAAATCATCGAAAGAGATGGCCTCTTTGGACAAGATCATGGATCTCAGACTCTGCCTGCAGAAGTAGAGGAAAAAATGTGTTCCTTTCTGCTCCACTGAAAACAGTTTGTCCTAGGGAAGGAGACTTAAGCTGTAGCTGTATTGAACAAAATGCCCAGAAGGGTAATCTGTCTGGATGGCATTAGACAGGGCTTCTGGTGATTTATTACCCAGCCAAAGAGAGCAAGCATGTTCAGGGTGATTTGGAGATGGTTCTGGTTTTCGGAAAACATGAGTGGGCCTTCACCAGGAAGTTGTCCAGGCAGGGGATGACATTGAGATCCTTGGACCATGGCCGAGGCGAGTACCATCGTGAAAACATGAGGGGCAGTGGTCTAGCTGAAGAGAAGAGACACAAATTGATAATGGTGAGACTTGACTGCTGATGGGCCAGACATATTCGGATGGGGAAATAAGCATCCTTGAGATCCTTGTAAGCAATCACCGACCTCAGAGGCTCCATCTGAAGGTGTCGCAACCAAACAAACTAGGATGGGGCGGACAGACCGGTCCTTCCTTAAGACCATGAAAAGGTTGGAGTAAAAACCCTGAAACCTCTGCTCCTGAGGACTGGGAACAATTACACTTTGAGAGAGTCCATGTTGTAAAAAAAGGGCGGAAGCCCTGGCGGAGTTGCTAGGGAGAGCAAACAAGAACATAAACACCCTGGGCAATAGAAACAAATTAGATTTTTGTAGTCCGTAGAGAATACCTGGCAGATCCATGAAACGGGACTGGTCAAGAAATGAAGGAGCAAGGAGGAGCCTGCTCCCCACCTGAGTCGAGTGGGGGCTTGGCTTAGAAGAGGCAGAGTTGGTCCTGTTGGAACCCTGTTTGGAGGGCAGGTGATGTGGACGTCATTAAGGAAGTAGCTTGAAGCCCGATTTCTTCTTTGTGTCTCGTTCAGGTAGCTTCCCTGTGGAATGAGGGCCAGGGAATTAACAAAATAACTGAAAACAAGGTCCAGTTTAATTGGGTGGACCTGGACTCCAGGGTCTATTCTGAGGTAAGCGCATGCTTTTTTCAACGGTTGCCTCCAAAATGATTTCATCTTAACATAACAGATATGCAAAATAGATGGGAATCAGCAAAAGGAAGACCATAGAGCACTTTGAGGCCGGATCTGCTGCCAAATTTTGAACAAAAAATTACGTCAGATAAACACGCTAAGTGCCATGGCACAGGCTAGGAGTGTACAGGAGTCCAGAGAAGCTTTATAG
The DNA here is from genome assembly GCF_050947455.1 of Rhinoderma darwinii. NCBI lineage: Eukaryota > Metazoa > Chordata > Amphibia > Anura > Rhinodermatidae > Rhinoderma > Rhinoderma darwinii. The sequence goes on from NC_134689.1 coordinate 372,093,155, forward strand.
AAATTTACCCATGTAGGAAAGCTGATGAGCCAGAATCGCCAATTCATCTTGAGACATAATGGCCTGGGAAAGGCGAGGTACCCATTCTGTGACAGCTATGCTGAACCAGACAAACACACAGATCTGAGTGCCAAAGGCCCGCTAAGAAGGATAAGTTGGCTAAGAATTCTAAGTGTCGGTCCAAGGGGCCACAGAATGAGTTAGCGTCTGGATTTTGACATATCAACATATCAAGTAGAGGCAGATTTCTTAGTCTAACAAATAAGGCCAATCTGCACAATGTACAACTATATCACCTGAATAAGAGGGTAATGTAAATAGGCTAACACCAGGCTAGTCCGACCTGAATGCTGAATGGAGGGCTGCAGTCAGGATCCCTGGGTCACCAGAGAACCACGGAGCTAGGGATGTGGAGACAGGCTGGAGGCGTGGACCGCTGGAGGAGGGAAAAAGAGAGAGAGGAGGAAGTCCCACCGCCTCATATAATGTAGAAGGCCAGGAAGCTCGAGGCGGACAGCAATAGAATAAAGGACTTAAGGACATGCCCGCGACCACGTGTCAGAGAGAGGCTTAGTAGGCCCAAAATGGAGTAGGGGCCAGTAGTAAATGTTGCAGCCGTCAGGAGGGCTGTGTGCCATGCCAGATGGCAAGGTTGTGCGATGTGTGAAACAAGAAATCTGCGAGATGCGGCTCAGATGAAGATATCGGCCCAGTTGAAGGAAGAGAAGAAGGAGCTAACACTTTCTCCTTAGTGCTTGCCTCATAGTGGCAGCAGTCTATACCGATGGTCTTTTGAGTCCACAACGACCCAAGTAGAAAACATAAATTTAGCACTGCTACATCTGTACCTGAAGGCGGGTGAATTTCCTACTTTACCTGGTGCTTAGGACTGCTTGTTACCAGGGTGCCATTTTCCAGATAATGGCTTTCTGTGTAATTCTTAGCAAACAAATCACTGCAGAAACATAAAGAAGTTAGTCAGTATACATTCTTCATGATGTCAGTGGAAATCTAAACTATAACGTCTTGTTATAGGAGATATATAGAAGTATCCTATAGTCATGTAACCATCAGTCATATACACATTCACATGTTGTATCCACTCACTCTGTCTTCTCAATGTGAATAATTGTGGGTTTCCCACCCAGGCGGATCTCATATTGTAGAACATCTGGAAAAGTGCTCTGGAGATACAGATAAGAAAGACAAAATGAGGGGATTATTTGTATTTAAAGGGGGTGTCTGTTTTTGGACAATATTTTGAAGGTGCCCTGAAAATTCACACATTACAAATTCACAGATTACAGGGGTCCCAACTGATGTGACCTCCAGCAATCAGCTATAATCTACAGCCTAACCAGCCAAGAGGTGTTCAATCAACCTGCAGAACTACTACTACTACTACTACAGGGTAAAAGAAGTATTATATGGTGTCCTATAAAAATAAATAGGCTGACGTGTAATTTCCAGATGTGTTAAATTCTCTAGAGAGAGACTCTCTGTATAGCCGCTCTCCACTCTGACTAATGGGAGACCTCCTCTTTTAAGGCAGAATGCCCTAGTAAGACATGTGAAAATTAGTTTATTAAATTGTTTTCTAAAGGGGCTGAAAACAATTACAAGAGTAGCAATAACGAGAAAAAAATACAAAACCTTTAAACCGGTCAGATAACTTTCCCAACACATGGAATGGATTTCCATTGCTCAGAAACAATTGTATTACTACCATAGACACGAGGGGTTAATGGTATCAGAATTATGTATACCTGTATGACCAGCAGACTGGATATGATCTCCTGTGTTTCTGCATGTCGTCACCTATCCTAAGTTTCAGTATGCATAAGACGTCTTACCATGGACACTTGTTATGACAGTGATCAGAAAGTTCTCTAATAATCATACGTGTACATGGAGTGACAGATACCTGGGTGTCTCTCTTGTAGACAGAATGCAGCTTCCGAGGAAAGACGACCTCATATGTCTGTCCTCTGGGTAACTGAGTGAATACTAAAAAACAAAAACACAAGAGCAATAATAGCGGAAGTAAAGGAGCTCTAAAGATTGTATTATACCAGGCCGACAGCAGCACCAGACAAGCAGGACCCAATGAAATCGGGTAAACATGCTGTATGCTTATCAAGTGAGGCTGGGTTAGATAGGGACCTACTGAGTCTTTGTCATCTAAAGACCAACATATAGACCTTATGCGGGCCTCGATTATAGAGCTCTCCTATACAGTATGTGACACATACCTCCCAACCGTGCCAGATTCAGCGGGACAATCCCGGATTTCGTGCGGTGTCCCACTGTGCCGGGCAGCTGGGGGTATATCCCACTGTCAACTGTAACTGCGTCCTCAGGACGCAGATACAGTTGAACCAAATTCTGAGGCAGGGAACTATCAGTTCCCTGCTCCAGAATTAGTTCAGAGCAGAGGAGCTGTGATTGGGGAAGCCGTTGACGTCACTGTCCATATATGGACAGTGACGTCAGTGGCTACTCCTTGAGCGGAATCCCAGTTGCCGATGATCTGGTCGGGGATTCCGTTCCTAGAGGAAACCCGAGGTCACTGTCCATATATGGACATTGACGTTAGGGGCTCCTTCTGGAGCGGAATCCCCGGCCTATGCTCTGCCTGGGGATTCCGCTCCTAGAGGGAGTCCCAATGGCGCTATCTACAGGGGGGCGGTGGCGCTATCTTCAAGTCGGGTGTGGCACTATCTACATGGACACTGTGGCACTATATAAGGGCACTATCCACAGGGGACACTGTGGCGCTATCTACATGGGCACTATCTACATGGGCATTGTGTCAATATCTACCAAGGTACTGACACTAGGGGCAGCTAAGGGGGCATTATACTGTATAAGAGCAGCTAGGGGGCATTATACTATATGGGGCAGCTATGGAGGCATTATACTGTATGGGGGCATCTGTGTGGGCATTATACTGTATGGGGAGCATTATACTGCATGGGGCAGCTATGGGGCATTATGCTGTATGGGGGAATTAGCTTGGGTATTATACTGCATGGGGGCATCTGTATGGGCATTATACTGCATGGGTGCATCTGTGTGGGCATTATACTGTATGGGGGCATCTGTGTGAGCATTATACTGTATGGGGGCATCTGTGTTGGCTTTATACAGTATGGGTGCATCTATGGGGCAGTATACTGTATGGTGGCAGCTATGGGGGCATTATACTGTGTGGGGGCAGCTATTTGGTATTATACTGTGTGGGAAGCACTATCGGCACATGATACTGTGTGGGCTGAACCGGGTGTGTATGGGCGTGGATTGGGTAAGATTAGAGGCGTTGCTTAAAAAAAAATTGCCCCAGTTGTTGCTCTTTGTGATACTTGAAAATTGGGAGGTGTGTATGTGGTCCTAGAACTCAATTCCTGAGAGCTAACCATGGACATTGCTTCTTTACATGCGTTCGCTGCATGTTCATCCCTGGCCATATACGTTAGATAGTAGGTGATTTTAACAATCTAATGTGTATGGGGGCAGCCCAATGGCGGATAATCATAGGGCGTTTTGGAGGCTCTTGGGGGGCTTATGGCCGCCCAAAGTACAATGTAGTTATATCGCATTTTTGTGGCGATTTTGCCATGACCTCATCTCTGAAGTTCTTACTACTGTTTAGAGTTCTGCTGGTCACGTGACCGCAGGTCCGTGAGCAGCAGCAAGACTCCACAGAGAAGCCTGAGGTGAGCTGCTATGTAACTATAAGGGGATGGATTTGTTTAAGGGGTCTGTATTTAGGGAGTCTGGTGTGGGGGACTGTATTTAGGGGGTCTGGTTTGGGGACTGTATTTAGGGGTCTGGTCTGTATTTAGGAAGTTTGGTGTCTGTATTAGTTTAAGGGGTCTGTATTTAGGGGGTCTGAGGTCGGTATCAGTTTAAGGGGCTTAGGGTCTGTATATTTAGGGGTCTGTGTTAGTTTAAGGGGTCTTTGGTCTGTATTAGTTTGACGTCTGGGGTTTGCATTAGTTTATGGGATCTATTTAGGAGGCCTGTTCTAGGGCCTGTATTAGATTAGGGGGTCTGGTCTGGGGTCTGTAATACTTAAGGGAGTCAGGTCTGGGGTCATTATTAGTGTAGGGGGTCAGGTCTGGGGGTCTGTATTAGTTTAAGGTCTGGGGTTTGTATTTAGGGGGTCTGTATTTAGGGGTCTGGAGTCTGTATTAGTTTATGGGGTCTGTATTTAGGGAGCCTGATCTAGGGTCTATATTAGTTTAGGGGTCTTTATTTAGGGGTCTGTATTTAGGGGTCTGGTCTGGGGTCTGTATTAGATTAGGGGGTCTGGTCTGGGGTCTGTATTACTTAAGGGATTCAAGTCTGGGGTCATTATTAGTGTAAGGGGTCAGGTCTGGGGTCTGTATTTAGGGGGTCTGTATTTGGGGGGCCTGGTCTCGGGTCTGCATTAAGGGAGTCAGGTCTGGGGTCAATATTAGTGTAGGGGGTCGTGTCTGGGGTTTGTATTTAGGGGTCCTGTCTGAGGTCTGTATTTATTTAGGGTACTTGTTCTGGGGTCTGTATTTGTTTAGGGGGATCTGGTCTGGGGTCCGAATTTATTAGTCTGCGTATAAGGGGTTGTCCGGGCACATCGATAGGTCATCAGTATAAAAACCAGTCTGTGCCCGGACAACCCTTTTAATGTATGGTCCTGGGCTTTGGTGTCTTAATTTTTGTGTTTCTATAGGGGCTGGAAATGGCTGCAGAAGTGATGGGCAAAAAATGTCTCATCAGGAGAAGTCGCCATAACGGTCTGCGTCAGATGGAGAAGAAAAGAAAATGACTCCCATCAGAGAAGACGTCACTGGATCTATAGGGGATCTGTCCCCTCTCCTGACATGTCTGTTGTAGGAAATCCTTATATTCTACATATTTTTGTGTACCCAGGACTAATAGACAAATGTGTGTTACCATTCCTATTGTCAAGGGGAAGTGTCCCTGAACATTGTGATACTGTCAGCCATGGTTGGAGACTGTCAGTATGTAGGGACACAGCCCTTTGACAAGGGAAATCGTAACACCCATTTGTCAATACTCGCACAAAAAGGTGGTGTTCACTATAGACACCGCAGAGCGGCGGTGGGGAAGGGGGCCTAAGTTTGTGGAACAGCCCAGGGCCTATGGTCTACTTAATCCGCCACTGGGGCAGCCTGACTGTTCCACGACATCTGCTGTTTCGGGGAATAAGGATCCTTTGTTCCTTGGCATTTAACATGAACACTCAACAGATGAATGTTTATGGAGATAACCGTTTGGCCCAGAGTTATCCAAAGTGTTTGACCAGCTTTAGTCTTGGACATGATGACAACTGTAGGGTTTATTCAAGTTTGCAGTGTTCTTTCTGCATATGTCTCGGTTGATATGGCAGCCACTGAATGTCGCCACGTTCTCCTGGGTGAAGAGCCATTACAAAGCGTACACCGTATGCTAATCACGGTACCGCCCGGCCTGATTGGCCATAGCTATGACTGCAGATTGCACTGTCACAGTCAATGTGTAGCCTCCTGCATGAGCATGCTATATACTGTACATTGCTGTCTATACACATACTTTATCCATACAGACAAGTGAGCCGGTCCTCCAGATCTTAATATAACACACAGGGCACATTTACTTTATACACCAGTCTTAGCTTAAAACCTGCTGGAGTAAGATGTGAAAATTTATTAAGAGGCGCAGTGCGACCGCAACCAACCACATGCCCCCTAAATGAACATAAAAAACTAAACCCACCCACTGCTCCCACCAGGCTCCCACATCAGGTTGTGGCGCATACATGGTCCTAAGGCTGGAAAGCGTCAGGTACTTGTGTGCGGCCCTGGATATAACGTCTTAATGCTGTGTGTATATATATATATATATATATATATATATACACATTATTTTTTTTGTCCTTTTTGGGGGGTACTATGATTAGGGGCAGGTACAGGGTTCGGAGCAGGACTCAACCTTCTACCGCCCTGTGGCCTACTTGGTGAAATCTACGCAGGTTATGAGCTAGCATACATTTGCGCCATGATTGACCTCCGTTTCTGGCATAAATTATGATAAATTTGCTAGGTCGCAGGTGGCCGTGCCCGTCTTTACAAAGGTGAGCCCCTTTTTATAAAAGTGTCGGATGTCACGCAAAACAGCGAAAGGTCGCACATTTTTCCGCAAAATAGCTGTGCGACAAAATTTTCAGCATTTTTTCCACAGAATACTGGCGTACAATGGTTAATAAATCCCCCCACAGTATATTAGAGAATAGCAGCAATATACATGTACTACAACCTCCAGAAGTAACACATGTACACTCATCATTTTACTGAAACTATTTCACTTCACATTCATATAAAACCTCCAGAAATGATTATTCGTCTGTACATTTCCTCACCCAGAACTCCCAGCGTCAGCAGAACAGGTCTCAGCATGGTCCAGACACTTCTTGTCACTTTTCTCCTAGAAGTAAGAAGACTCTGGAGAAATAGATACAACCCTCATCATCTCCTCAGTGACACCCTACAGGATTGTGGGAGATTATACTGAATTTATAACCACATCCAAAAATTATATAATCAGCAGGAAATTGGGGCGTCCATAATAATATATATAATAACCTACAAGATAACATACCAGTAATAATAATAATAACAGTATATAGTGGGGGTGGCGGATAACTGGTGGTTGGGAGCCTCAATAATGACTCAAGTGCTTCAATCACAGTAGCGAAGAAGTGTCAAGAAAAACGTTCAAATATCTGTCCCCCCCTTATTATTATGACGAGACCGCAACCCAACCCTAGATATATACGTATAGACAATGCAGGAGATTTATCAAAACTAGCGCAAGGGAGAAGTGGAGCAGTTACCATAGCAACCAATCAGGTTGTTGGTTTCGTTTTCTTAAGAGCATCCAGAAAATGCTGGATTCTGATTGGTCGCTATAGGCAACTTCTCCGGCCCAGATCTAGTGATGCCAAAGACACCCCTAAATTGTTCCACATAGTAGAGATGGCAACAGGCTGTGCCCAAACTACACCCATATAGCGCCTACACAATCCTGCCACCTTGTAGCTATTCCCCAGAAAGAAGTGTAGGCCATAGTGTAGACCTCCCTATAGATCCCCAATAACAGTGACAGCCACAAACCCACCCATAAAAGTGACCCCAGTAGTAGCAGCAGGGTCCCCATAGCAGGATCCCAGGGACAGGGACCAGGCAAGACTCACCTCTTACAGGATCCACTCCTCCTATAGATGAGTGACTGAACAGGAAGCAGCATCACTAGCAGGGACTGGATTTCTCTGTGGGTGATGCTGCCACCTACTGGCTGCACCAGTTATAGCTTCTCCACACAGAGGGGATACAGTGGAACTGATTGCAAGGTGACCACCAGGGAACCCCAACACTAGTGACAGAGCAGTCATCCTAGCAGCAAGGCCGGGACGAGGGGTAGGTGAAGATGGGGGTCTGATGTGGAGTCTGTATTATTTCTCTGCTCTGATCTGGTGTCTGCATTAATTTTGGAGTCTCATCTGGGGTCTGTATAAATTTTGAGGTCTGGTGTCTGTATTAATTTTAGGGTCTAGTCTGGGGTCTGTATTAATGTTGAGGTCTAATCTGGAGTCTGTATTAAATTTGGGTTCTGGTCTGGGGTCTGTATTAATTCTTTGGTCTGGTCTGGGGTCTTTATTAAAGGAGTTATCCCAGGACAAACAGATAGGCGATAAATGTATGATAGGTGTGGGTCCAACCGCTGGGACCCCGAGTAAAACAGGAGACCTGAGCCCCAATTCCGGAGGCATTTGAATGAAGCGCTGGTCACGTATTTACCCTGCCGCTCCATTCAATGTCTACGAGATTGAGGGAAATAGATGATCGTGGTACTGGGCTATGTCCGTGAGTCCTATAGATTTTGAATGGAGCGGCAGGATGCATGCGTGACCACCGCTCCATTCAAATGCCTCTAAAATGGGTGCTCGGGAACCCAGTTCCAGTCATCAGTGGGGGTCCCAGTAGTTAGTTTATTGCCTGCTCCAACATGCATTTTCTAAAAGTTTGCTTTGGGGCTTCTCATTTTCTAGTTTTCTATGTTCTACTTTAATTTTCCGTCTTTGCGGTGTGGCCTTCATATTTAAGGCTCAGTTCACATGGCGGATTTTTCTTAGCGGGTCCCGCCGCAAAATCTGCCGTGAAATTATTCCTGCCGTCTGTAGGAAGATTTTTTCCTCCCTTTCACTTCAATCGGAGGCTCCAAAGGAATCCGCCCAAAGATTGGACAGGACGTTTATTTTACCCGCTAGCTGAAAAACTCTGATTCCGCAGCAAAAATTCCACCGCGTGAACATACCCTAAGGGCGGGAACAAACAGGAAAATGTGTCGTTAAATAAATAATAAAACAGAATATTTATGTCAGTAAGCAGTTTTTGCTTCAGTTATAAATATTACTGGTAGTATAAATTACTATTTAAATTTATTAGGTTAGCTTATATTTTTTTATAAATAAAATTATCTTATAAAATGTGTTTAAATCTCTTTTAATATTTTTTATTAGCGAGTATGGTCGTTCTATATTCACTCCACAGGGAGGGGAGGGGGCAATTTACCTAATCTGCCTGGGGCATGAAAACACCTTGTCTCAGCCAGGCAGAGGATATTATTAGCTCACTCTTTAGTAGCGTATGGCCTGATTTATTTAGGGGTCTTGTCTCGGGTCTGAATTTATTTTGGGATTTGGTGTGCACAGTTTATCAGGCTCATATGACAAAACATTATATCTTTGGGGCACATACGGCGGCACAGTGTCGTAGCTATAGGGGTCGCAGCGGTCGCAGTTGCCCGCAGGCCCCCCGTTGCCATGCAGCTCGCTGATACAAACTTTGTATGTGCCGTGATGCCGGCACTTCTTGATTACGGCCATGGTTTGTTTAGACGTCACAGTCACATGGTACACTGAGTGTACCATGTGACCGTGACGTCACGTGAGGGGGCGTTCCAGCCACTGTGGAAGAGCCAATGCGGAAGAGCATGGAAGACTGCAGGTGAGCTGCAGAGGGGGCCTGTAATGTATTTGTGTTATATTGTACTGTCTGTTGTATTGTACTGTCTGTGTTTGCGGTCGAGAGAGGAGAGGGGGGCTTTAGATTACAGGCCCCCCTCTCCTCTCTCCACCGCAAACACAAACTGCATGACACAATACATTACAAACTGTGGGTCGCACTCCCCCTGGGGGGTCGTGTACCATTCACCGAGGTCCTGCTTCCAAATGTATTTTCATCCTCAGGACGCAGATCCAGTTGAATTTAGTCCTGGAGCAAGGAGCTCCTTCCTCCAGTATTCACTGTATCGTGAGCTATTAGCGTCTCGGCACAGACAGGCGCGATTTAGTGACATCATCACGCCTGTCTGTGCCGAGTCACTCAACACAGGGCAAAGAAGGAGAAGGATCTCCTCCACCCGTCGTGGGAACGGGGATAAGTAACTTTATTATTTTCTATTATGCACATATGGAGGAATTATACTGTATAAGGAGGGGGGCTAATATGGTGGCAGCTATGAGGGGCATTATACTGTATGGGGGGCTGATATGGTGGCAGCTATGAGGGGTATTATACTGTATGGGGGGCTGATAAGGTGGCAGCTGTGAGGGGCATTATATGGTATGAGTCTGCTATGGGGGCATTATACTGTCTGGGGGGCTGATATGGTGGCAGCTATGGGGGCATTACACTATAGGGAGACAGCTATGGGGGCTTTATACTTGTGTGGTCAGCTAAAGGGGCATTATACTGTATGGGGCTGCTATGGGGGCATTATACTGTATGGGGCACTATACTGTGTGGGGCAGCTAAGGAGGGAATTATACTGTGTGGGGGCAGCTATGAGGGTCATTATACTGTATGGGGCTGCTATGGAGGGCATTATACTGTGTGGGGGCAGCTATGAGGGGCATTATACTGTATGGGGGAATTTATGAGGGGCATTATACTGTATGGGGTCTGCTATGAGGGCATTATACTTTATGGGGGGCATTATACTGTGTGGGGCAACTATGAGGGGCATTATACTGTATGGGGCTGCTATGGGGGCATTATCCTGTATGGGGGAATTTATGAGGGGCATCATACTGTATGGGGTCTGCTATGGGGGGCATTATACTGTATGGGGGCATTATACTGTGGGGGGTAGCTATGGGAGCATTATACTGTGGGGGGGTAGCTGTGGGAGCATTATACTGTATGGGGGCAGCTATGGGGAGCATTATACCGTATGGGGCAGCTACGGGGAGCATTATACTGTATGGGGGCAGCTAATAGGGGGCATTATACTATGGGGCGGCTATGTGGGGAATGATACTGGGGGGCTGTTGGGCAAGGCAGCTGGCCATAGGCACGGCAGGGGTCTTGTGGTGTTGGGGAGGGGTACGGGGGCCCAAGCTGAGTTCTTGCACCAGGGCCCATGAGCCTTTAGCTATGCCCCTGGCAGCACAGTATATCTCTGGGAATTCCTGTGGAGCACAGTATAAGGCCCCATGCACACGACTGTGCCCGCAATCACGGCCCGCGATTGCGGGCACAGCCGGCCGCCGACTGCCACCCGCATTTTCGGCCCGTGCTCCCATACAAAGTATGGGAGCACGGCCTGCAAAATGGAAAAGAACGGACATGTTCCATAATTTTCAGAACATTTCTATGGCACGGACACCCATCGGTAGCACTACGGAAAGGTGTCCGCGTTCAATGAAAGTGAATGGGTCAACTTTTGAGGACCGCTATCGCGGACCGCAAAAACTGAGGTTTTTTTACAGTCGTGTGCATGGGGCCTAACTCTGGAACACAGTATTAGTAAGACTAAAGGGCCCGACAGCCACAGCAGAGGGAAGGGGTCAGCACCAAAGTATGTGATTGTTCACCAATGCAGATAGCTCATATGCGCATCAATGTGATGCACCTAGCCTATGGGCATTGGTGGCAGTGATGCGTGCGTTTGCGTTGGCTCTTTATGTTAATCCCATAAACTTCAATATGGAGACTTAAGCGGCCTTAAATATGATGAAAGTCACAGACCCCATTCTCTTGTTAGGTGAGGGTCCATAAGGTTCATGGAATATTCTGTGGCTGTAGCATAAATGTTTAGGATAGGATTACCCCTTAAAATAAGTAAGAACAAACCAAAAATCTCTGTTTATACAGACTCAGACTCTGAGATACCCAGAGAATTAAGGGGTTAAAATATTTTTTGGATGATGTCACAATGTGCACTGTTTCAGAGGTAACTTTGCCTACAGCTGTGATGTCACATAATGACATCATAATGGCATCTACAGCTCTATCCAGAGAATGTGTCTCCATGTTGGACACACATAACAAGACAAAAGAAAGAGTGACACAGAGTTGAAGCTACCATGAGATCTCATGGGATATGGCAACGTGGCCAGCGGCTGCTGGTCACCGCTCTCTCTTCCTTCAAGTCGATTGGCGCCTTTCAACTGACCCATATCAGGAACTTCAATAGAAAGTGGAGATCACTGATGAAGAATTCTAGCTTCCTGACCAAGAAGTCAAACATCATAACAAAGGTCAGAAGTTTTTTCAGGTCAGCTGCTTTTAAAAGACAGAAAGATCATGTCATATGCCAAGACACAGAAAAGAAGAGACCAACCTACAAAGTAGGTGATATTGAAATCACGTCCACGGCTGTGGATAGTGAAGACGTTACTGCTGATCAGAGATGTGCATATAATGTACACAATGATCTCATAATAACACAAGACCTGTCCCAGGGAGAAAAACAATATAGTGGGAATCTTCCACAAAAAAGACCCAGGGACATTACTGATTGCACCGACAAATCTTCCAGACCATTGATGAGTGAGGCTGATACCAGCATAAAACAACTGAAAAGAAAGTTAAGCATTATTGAGGAGCCAGTTATTGTCCAGGATTCAACAACTACTAAAATAAGACTAAAGAATCGAAAAAGAAGAAGCATTATAAAGAATCTTCCAGTACCACAATTCACACCAGTGAAAAGTGATGTCTTCTTTTCAAATCTTAAGACAGAACGGAAAACCCTTAAAATGTTGGACATATCAATGGCTGGGAATGATAAAGTTGTTGTAAAGGCGCCTGGTGAAACTCCCATGGTGAGTCGTAAAAGGAGAGTAACAACCAGCGAGGGAATTCAGCCCATGACATTCCCACCACCCAAAATAGCTGTAGCAGATTCGTTTCTGATCCAATAACAAAAGATCTAGGGTATCCGAAGCTGAGAACATCACCAGTAGTAATGACGCCTGATTTCTGGAGACATCACAACACGAACCACCTGTCTCCAGAGGACATATCCATCCAAATGAGCAGCGGGCAAAGAAGCGTGCAGAACAATGGCATCAACAAGACCCAAAAGCTCCTTCAGAATCAGTTTGAAGGCTTTAATGGACTGCAGCCCATTCCAACTCCAGGGAGTCCAGAGCTGAAGACAACACTAAATGTAATGGCGCCTGACTCCTGGAGACAGCATGACACAAACAACCTGACTCCAGAGAACCTCATGCTAAGCGATGACATCATCAACCAGGCCCAAGAACTCCTTCAGAATCAGTTTGAGGACTTTGATGGCCTGCAGCCGGTCGCTGCTCTTCTAATACCAGGGTACGTTGTACTAAGGAAGGCTGTACAAATCCATTACGATCAGGACAGGAAACACTGGCTTACAACGTGCTTCAGAAATGGCAAGATCCTAGTGGCAGACAGCATCAATACCATCAATCTGTCACCAACTATCTGTGAAGAGATTAATAACATCTATGGGGTAATGGTCGAAGACCCCTTGAAGCATGTGCAGTTTCTCAATGTGGATCAGCAATTGAACAACTATGACTGTGGGGTATTTGCTGTAGCGTTTGCCTACGAGTTTCTGACAGAGGACGGAGACCCCACAGCTGTTTACGATCACGGCATGATGAGAAATCATCTTATATGCTGCCTGCAAAATGGCAGGATTACTAGATTCCCCAAAAAAGACAAGATGTGACTCCACGTCTTCAAAAAGACATGTAGAGTCTTGGAAGGGCTAAGAGATCGCCCCTATTTACCGGACATGACATAACCCATGATAAAGACAAAGACCACATACAAATCTATATCTCCAGAGGTGCAAAGTCTACCCAACTCCTGACCTCCACCAGAGACCCCAACAAGAACGAACTGGCCATTTGCATACAGGCCTGTTGTCATCGGTAAGTAACCACTGGTTTGGTTGATTTTTGTCATTTCTGTCACATAAATACCCTGTTTCCACAATCTGCTGTTATCTGACAAGTGGGGGAGGGGTCTACTATATGGTGGTCTCTGATCCCCAGAAATGTTGTACAATGTGAACATGTGATACTAATACAAATGTGACAATAACAAAAAAAATAGGTTATTGCCGATAATGACAATTCACAGGTTTTTACAGAGTATCTGAGCTCCGTTCTTATTTCCTGAGGTGACATTGATGACGCTGATACCAGGACTACATAGTATATAATAATTTCTATTATTGTATCTGCAGATCACTATTTCGGAGTGGGGGTCATTCCAACAATTTGCAGCGTTCCGGATGAATACAGGAAACAGCTGATGACCACAACTCAAAGACATGGTGGCCACCATCTTCATGTCAGGAGGAGACGACCTGCACTTCTGGAAAAAGACGCAGATTCCGGGCTAGGTCTCTGCACTCACTAATATATTGGACACTTACTGGACTTTTCGGAGTCAGATCCATTCACAGAACATGTGAATAATCTGCTCCATCTGCCTTAAGTCACACATTGGCATTCCACCCCCGAGCCCAAAGGAATGGCAGTCCTCCACTGGGGTTTTTCCTCTCCTGCATGTTGAAGGATAACTCTTTGTGAGTGAGGGCTCCACCATCTTTAGGGCCATTTCATGGCATTTGCCCTGACTTCTAGTCTGAAGTTCCACCTATCAGACCTTGAATGAAGTAAATAAATCAGAAGTCAGTGTAGCAGAGAACGTATCTGAGCCTCTTTATAGATTATTACAGTGATCACTGTGCGATTGGGGAGTTAGATGAATGACGTCGACAATCTGTCAGTAATTTCCTAATGTAACAGTAATATTATTATTACAGGAATTGTAACTATCTCCAAACAGTTTAAATCATACAGGTTTTGGGGTGGTGGGGGGGGGGGGGTGGGGGGGGGAGTGCTGCAGGGATTTTGTTATTTAATATGTCATAAGTCAGCACATTCCCATATATGTACCATTGTGTTTAAATGGAAGTTGTGTTCTTAGGTATACAGGTGTGTGTGTGTGTGTGTGTGTGTGTGTGTGTGTGTGTGTGTGTGTGTGTGTGAGATTTCCTCAGAACACAACAGCAAGACCTATCACTATTAACCCCTTCAGGACTGAGCCTGTTTTGGCCTTCAGGACCATGCCGATTTTTCAAATCTGACATGCGTCACTTTATGTGGTAATAACTCTGGAATGCTTTTACCTATTCCAAGTGATTCTGAGAATGTTTTCTCGTGACATATTGTACTTTATGTTAGGGAAAAAATTTGGTCGATAAATTCAATATTTATCTGTAAAAAACACCAAAATTTGCATTTTTCTAAATTTAAATGAATTTGCTTGTAAGACAGATAGTAATACCGCACAAAATACTTACTAGTTTATATTTCCCATATGTCTACTTTATGTTTGCATCGTTTTTTGAACATTCTTTTATTTTTCTAGGACGTTACCAGTCTTCGAACTTTAGCAGCAATTTCTCATATTTTCAAGAAAATGTCAAAAGCCTATTTTTTCAGGGACCTATTCAGTTCTGAAGTGGCTTTGAGGGCTTTATATATTAGAAAGTCCCCAAAAATCACCCCATTTTGAAAAGTGCACCCCTCAAAGTATTCAAAACATCATTCAGAAAGTGTTTTAACCCTTTAGGCATTTCACAGGAATTAAAGCAAAGTAGAGGTGAAATTTACAAATTTCATTTTTTTTTTAGAAAATTCATTTGTAATACATTTTTTCTGTACCACAGAAGGGTTTACCCAAGAAATGCAACTCAATATTTATTGCCCAGATTCTGCAGTTTTTAGAAATATCCCACATGTGGTCCTAGTGCGGTAATGGACTGAAACACCGGCCTCAGAAGCAAAGAAGCACCTAGTGGATTTTGGGGCCTCCTTTTTTTAGAATATATTTTAGGCACCATGTCAGGTTTGAATAGGTCTTGTGGTACCAAAACAGTAAAGACCCCCCAAAAGTGACCCCATTTTGGAAACTATACCCCTCAGGGAATTTATCTATGGGTATAGTTAGCATTTTGAACCCACAGTTTTTTTGCTAAATTTATTTGAATTAGTATGTGAAGATTAAAATTTCTACTTTTTTTCACCAAAAAAGTAGATTTTAAATTTTTACAAGGAATAAAAGTAGAAAAACACCCCAACATATGTAAAGCAATTTCTTCCGATTATGGCAATAACTCATATGTGGTAATAAACTGCTGTTTGGACCCACAGCAGGCCTCAGAAGAGAAGGAGCACCATTTGGATTTTGGATTTCTGATTTTGCTGGAATAGTTTTCAGTGCCGTGTCGCGTTTGCAATGCACTGGAGGGATGAAAACTGTGGAAACCCCCCAATAGTGACCCCATTTTGGAAACTACACCCCTGAAGGAATGTTTCTAGGGGTAAAGTTAGAATTTTGACCCCACAGTTGTTTTGCTGTATTCATTGGAATTAGGGTATGTGCATACGCTATCTTTCTTTTACGTCTGAAAAGACAGACTGATTTAAGAAAAAATAACTGCGTTGTTTCAGACGTAAAAGCTCCTCCTCGCATTATGCGAGGCGTCCTTGACGCTCATAAATCTTGAGCTGCTCTTCATTGACTTCAATGAAGAACGGCTCAAATTACGTTGCAAAGAAGTGTCCTGCACTTCTTTGCCGAGGCAGTCAATTTACGCGTCGTCGTTTGACAGCTGTCAAACGACGATGTGTAAATGACAGGTTGTCGGCACAGTACGTCGGCAAACCCATTCAAATGAATGGGCAGATGTTTGCCGACGTATTGTAGCCCTATTTTCAGACGTAAAACGAGGCGTAATACGCCTCGTTTACGTCTGAAAATAGGTCGTGTGAACCCAGCCTTAGTCTGTAGAGGTAAAAATCTACTTTTTTTTCTGTAAGAACTTAGACATTTTTAATTTTTACAAGGAATAAAGGAGAAAAAGCACCCCAACATTTGTAAAACAATTTCTCCTGATTACGTAAATACCCCATATGTGGTCATAAACTGCTGTTTGGACCCACACCGGGGCTTAGAAGGGAAGGAGCGCTATTTGGCTTTTGGAGCTCAAATTTAGCTGGAATAGTTTTTAGGTGTCATGTCGAATTTGCAAAGCCACTGAGAGACCGAAACAGTGGAAGCCCCCCAAAAGTAACCCCATTTGGGAAACTACACCACTTAAGGAATCTATCTAGGGGTATAGTGAGCATTTAGGACCCACACGTCTTTTGCAGAATTTATTAGAATTAGGCCGTGAAAATATTATTTCCACTAAAATGTCACAAAGGATAAAGGAGAAAATGCACCCCAACATTCGTAAAGCAATTTCTCCCAAGTACAGCTATACCCCACATGTGGTCATAAATGTTTTTTCAATAGAAAGTAATTAACCCTTTCCGAACTGATCCATGTTTTGCTTTTTCTTTTTAGTTTTTCCTCCCCGCTTTCCGAGAGCCACAATTTTTTATTTTTCCGTCAATAGAGCGGTGTGAGGGCTTATTTTTTGCGGGACGAGCTGTACTTTTTATTGGTACCATTTTTTGGTACATAAGACTTTTTCAGCACTTTTTATTACATTTTTTGGTAGAGCCAAGGTGACCAAAAAACTGATTTTGCCGTTTAAAATTCTTTCTTTTTCACGGCGTTCACCGTGCGAGTTCAATAATGGTATATTGTAATAGCTTGGACTTTTACGGACGCAGCGATACCAATTTTGTGTATTTTAATTTTTTTTTACATTACTTTAGAGAAAAAATGTGAAAAGGGTTTATTTTTGGACTTAAAATATTTATTTAATTTTTTCCACTAATAATAACTATTTACTTTTGTTTTTACATATTTTATTACTCCCCCTAGGAGACTTGAACCAGCAATCGTTAGATCGCTGGTAGAATACACTGCAATACTAATGTATTGCAGTATATTGTCATTTTTACAGGCTCCTGTAACAGCGTGATCGCTGTTTCTGTCCGTTAGTCCCGGGTATCAGCTGTAATACACAGCTGACACCCACAGCTGATGCGTGAGATGCTCCATATATCACCCCCCACACCATGACATGCTATTAAGTCATGCGCGAAGGGTTTAATGCGCAGTGGATGGTGCAGAGTGAAAATTTAAATTTTCCACTGATGTGCCATTTTAGTGCACTATATGTTGTGCCCAGTTTGTGCCACTGAAGAAAAATACCTCATAAAATATTAACCGAGTTCTCCTGGGTATGGCGATGCCATATCGGTGGACGTAAACGGCTGTTTGGGCACGCTGTAGGGCTCAGAAGGAAGGGAGCGGCATTTGGCTTTTGGAGCGTAGCTTTAGCTTGGTAGTAGCTCTGGCGTTTTGCTGGTATTTCAGTTTATAATGTGGGGGCATATGTAGTCTGGGCAGAGTACATCAGGGCATAACAAGAGGGTATAATAATGGGGTAAATAAATAATAATCCGCAGATGTGTGGCCAGTGTCGAACTTATAAATGGCACCGATCCTATCCGCTTTTGGAACGCTCTGCACATTTTGCATCGCCATAATCTGGGAGCCGGAACTTTTTTAATTTTTTCACCACCGGAGCTGCGTGAGGGCTTATTTGTTGCGGAACAATCTGTAATTTTCATTGGTACCATTTTGGGGTATATGCGATTTTGTTGATCACTTTTTTTTCCATTTTTCGGCAAGCCAGGTGACCAAAAAGCATCAATTCTGACAATGATTTTTACTTATTCTTTATGGCGTTCACCCTGGGCTATAAATGACCATTATATTTTATTCTGCGGGTCGGTACGATTACTGCGATACCATATGTAGATATTTTTTTTTATGTTTTGCAGCGTTTGCGCAATAAAATCACTTATTTCGAAAATATTTTTTTTTTTGTTACCATATTCTGAAAGCCATAACTTTTTATTTTTCAGTCAAAAAAGCTGTGTAAGGGCTTGTTTTTTGCGGGACGGGTTGTAGTTTGTATCGGTACTATTTTGGCGTACATGCGACTTTTTGATCACTTTTTATTGTATATTTTGGGAGGGGTGGTGACCAAAAATAGTGATTCTGGCATTGTTTTTCGTTTATTTTTTTTGCGGTGTTCACCGTGCGGGAAAAATAATATTATAGTTTTATAGTTGGGGTCGTTACGACGCGGTGATACCAAATATGTGTACTTTTTTTTTACGTGTTCATTTTTTTCCGATAATAAAAGACTTATTATAGGAAAAAAAAGCAGTTCTTGTTTTTGTCACTTATAACTTTTATTTTTACACTTTTTGGAAAACATTTTTATTCTTTTTTTTTACTTTTTTCACTTGTCCCACTAGGGGACACTTAGACTTGCAGCTTTGATTGCTGCTAGAGTACATTACACTACCTACGTAGTGTAATGTATTCTATCTGTCATGGTCCTCATAGGCTTCTGTACATGGCAGCCTGGAAGCCATTGTCTGGCGTCTGGTTGCTATGAGTACCATTGCCAGTCCCCGTGATTTCACGTGGGGGCTGCCGATCGGCGCTAAACACCTTAAATGTGGCGTTCAAAATCGAACGCCGCAATTAAGGGGTTAACTGCCGAAATCAGCGGTGATAGGCCACTGATTGGCAACGGGGAATGCAGAGCACACACCCTGCACAGTTAACCGCCGCTGCGGTGTAGCGCCGCGCGGCGGTTAACTGTCAAAGCACAGACGTAACTGCACGTCAAGGTACGCAAACTTACTGCACACATCGACGTAAAGTTACGTCAAGGTGCGGGAAGGGGTTAAAGGAGTTCCCCAGAACGTTTATATTGATGGCCTATATTTAGGATAGGTCATTAAAGTCAGATCGATCGGGGGTGCAACCCCTTGTACCCCCACTGATCAACTGTATGAAGGGGCCGCAGCAGGGGCGTAGCTAAAGGCTCATTGGCCTGGGTGCAAGAATTCAGCTTGGACCCCCTGCCCCTCCCCAACACCACCATCATTAGACCCCTGCGCGCGCCTATGCCCAGACGCCTTGCCCAACAGCCCCCATAATATAATGCCCCCACACAGTATAATGCTCCCATAGCTGCCCCCACACAGTATAATGCCCCATAACTGCCCCATACAGTATAATGCCCCACCATAACAGCCCCATACCGTATAATGATCCCCATATCAGCCCCCACAGTATAATGCCCCACATAGCTGCCCCCATACAGTATAGTGCCCCCATATCAGCCCCTATACAGTATAATGCCCCCCATATCAGCTCCCCATACAGAATAATGCCCCCATATCAGCTCCCCATACAGTATAATGCCCCCATATCAGCTCCTCATACAGTATAATGCTCCCCAAATGAGCTCCCCATACAGTATGATGCCCCCCCATATGAGCTCCCCATACAGTATAATGCCCCTCCATATCAGCTCCCCATAGAGTATAATGCCCCCCATATAAGCTCCCCATACAGAATAATGCCCCCATATCAGTTCCCCATACAGTATAATACCCCATATCAGCTCCCCATACAGTATAATGCCCCCCATATGATATTCCCATACAGTATAATGCCCCCCCATATGAGCTCCCCATACAGAATAATGCCCCCATATGAGCTCCCCATACAGTATAGTGCCCCACATATCAGCTCACCATACAGTATAATGCCCCCATATCAGCTCCCCATACAGTATAATGCCCCCCATATCAGCCCCCATACAGTATAATGCCCCCATATCAGCCCCTATACAGTATAATGCCGCTGCATATCAGCTCCCATACAGTATAATGCCCCCCATATGAGCTTCCCATACAGTATAATGCCCCCCATATGAGCTCCCCATACAGTATAATGCCCCCATATGAGCTCCCCATACAGTATAATGCCCTTCCATATGAGCTCCCCATACAGTATAACGCCCCACCATAACAGCCCCATACCGTATAATGATCCCCATATCAGCCCCCACAGTATAATGCCCCACATAGCTGCCCCCATACAGTATAGTGCCCCCATATCAGCCCCTATACAGTATAATGCCCCCCATATCAGCTCCCCATACAGAATAATGCCCCCATATCAGCTCCCCATACAGTATAATGCCCCCATATCAGCTCCTCATACAGTATAATGCTCCCCAAATGAGCTCCCCATACAGTATGATGCCCCCCCATATGAGCTCCCCATACAGTATAATGCCCCTCCATATCAGCTCCCCATAGAGTATAATGCCCCCCATATAAGCTCCCCATACAGAATAATGCCCCCATATCAGTTCCCCATACAGTATAATGCCCCATATCAGCTCCCCATACAGTATAATGCCCCCCATATGATATTCCCATACAGTATAATGCCCCCCCATATGAGCTCCCCATACAGAATAATGCCCCCATATGAGCTCCCCATACAGTATAGTGCCCCACATATCAGCTCACCATACAGTATAATGCCCCCATATCAGCTCCCCATACAGTATAATGCCCCCCATATCAGCCCCCATACAGTATAATGCCCCCATATCAGCCCCTATACAGTATAATGCCACTGCATATCAGCTCCCATACAGTATAATGCCCCCCATATGAGCTTCCCATACAGTATAATGCCCCCCATATGAGCTCCCCATACAGTATAATGCCCCCATATGAGCTCTCCATACAGTATAATGCCCTTCCATATGAGCTCCCCATACAGTATAACGCCCCACCATAACAGCCCCATACCGTATAATGATCCCCATATCAGCCCCCACAGTATAATGCCCCACATAGCTGCCCCCATACAGTATAGTGCCCCCATATCAGCCCCTATACAGTATAATGCCCCCCATATCAGCTCCCCATACAGAATAATGCCCCCATATCAGCTCCCCATACAGTATAATGCCCCCATATCAGCTCCTCATACAGTATAATGCTCCCCAAATGAGCTCCCCATACAGTATGATGCCCCCCCATATGAGCTCCCCATACAGTATAATGCCCCTCCATATCAGCTCCCCATAGAGTATAATGCCCCCGATATAAGCTCCCCATACAGAATAATGCCCCCATATCAGTTCCCCATACAGTATAATGCCCCATATCAGCTCCCCATACAGTATAATGCCCCCCATATGATATTCCCATACAGTATAATGCCCCCCCATATGAGCTCCCCATACAGAATAATGCCCCCATATGAGCTCCCCATACAGTATAGTGCCCCACATATCAGCTCACCATACAGTATAATGCCCCCATATCAGCTCCCCATACAGTATAATGCCCCATATCAGCTCCCCATACAGTATAATGCCCCCCATATGAGATTCCCATACAGTATAATGCCCCCCATATGAGCTCCCCATACAGAATAATGCCCCCATATGAGCTCCCCATACAGTATAGTGCCCTTCCATATCAGCTCCCCATACAGTATAATGCTCCACATATCAGCTCACCATACAGTATAATGCCCCCATATGAGCTCCCATACAGTATAATGCCCCCCATATCAGCCCCCATACAGTATAATGCCCCCATATCAGCCCCTATACAGTATAATGCCGCTGCATATCAGCTCCCATACAGTATAATGCCCCCCCATATGAGCTTCCCATAGAGTATAATGCCCCCCATATGAGCTCCCCATACAGTATAATGCCCCCATATGAGCTCTCCATACAGTATAATGGCCTTCCATATGAGCTCCCCATACAGTATAACGCCCCCATATGAGCTCTCCACACAGTATAATGCCCCTCCATATCAGCCCCCCTTACAGTATAATGCCCCTCCATATCAGCCCCCCCATACACTATAATGCCCCTCCATATCAGCTCCCATACAGTATAATGCCCGATATCAGCTCCAAATACAGTATAATGCCCCCCAAGTGAGCTTCCCATACAGTATAATGCCCCCTATATGAGCTCCCCATACAGTATAATGCCCCCATATAAGCTCCCCATACAGAATAATGCCCCCATATCAGCTCCCCATACAGTATAATGCCCCATATCAGCTACCCATACAGTATAATGCCCCCATATGAGCTTCCCATTCAGTATAATGCCCCCATATGAGCTCCCCATACAGTATAATGCCCCCCCCCATACAGTATAATGCCCCTCCATATCAGCTCCCCATACAGTATAATGCCCCTCCATATCAGCTCCCCATAAAGTATAATGCTCCCCATATCAGCCCCCATACAGTATAATGCACTCCATATCAGCTCCCCATACAGTATAATGCCCCCCATATCAGCCCCCATACAGTATAATGCCCCCTTACCAGCACCCCCATACAGTATAATGCCCCCATATGAGCTCCCCATACAGTATAATGCCCCCATATCAGATCACCATACAGTATAATGCCCCTCCATATCAGCTACCCATACAGTATAATGCCCCCATATCAGCTTCCCATACAGTATAATGCACCTCCATATCAGCTCCCCATACAGTATAATGCCCCCCATATCAGCCTCCATACAGTATAATGTCCCCATATCAGCTCCCCATACAGTATAATGACCCCCATATCAGCTCCCCATACAGTATAATGCCCCCATATGAGCTCCCCATACAGTATAATGCTTCCCATACAGTATAATGCCCCCAATATCAGCTCCCCATACAGTATAATGCCCCCCATATCAGCTCCCCATATCAGCTCCCCCTACAGTATAATTCCCCTCATAGCCCCCATACAGTATAATTCCCCCATATCAGCCCCCATGCAGTATAATGTCACCACCTTATCAGCCCCCATGCCATATCAACCCCCTATACAGTATGATACCCCCTGCCATATCAGCCCCCCATTCAGTATAATGCCTCCCCCCACCATATCAGCCCCCCTTTTAGTATAATCCCCAGCCCTATCAGCACCCCATACAGTATAATGCCCCCATATGTGCATAATAGAAAAATAACATAATTACTTACCTATCCCCGTTCCCACGCCGGGTGGAGGATCCTTCGTCTCCTCCGGTGTGTGCTGTAAGTGACTCGGCACAGATAGGTGCAATCATGTCGCTACATCGCGCCTGCCTGCGTCGAGCTGCTCAGGGCACAGTGAATGCTGGAGCAAGGAGTCAGCCATCAGCTCCTTGCTCCAGCATTGAATGGAACAGGGACCTCGGTGAGTGACTCGCGACCCGCCGGGGTTCTTCACGTGACCCACAGTTTGTAATGTATTGTGTTGTATTGTGCAGATTGCGGTGGAGAGAGGAGGGGGGTTGTAATTTAATGCCCTCCCCCCTCTCCACCGCAAACACAGACAGCACAATACAACATAATACATTACAAGACAACACAAAACAATACATTACATTACAATACAGACCCTGCAGCTCACCTGGAGTCCTCCACACCGGCTCTTCCACGCTGGCTGGAACGCCTCTCACGTGACGTCACGGACACATGGTACACTAAGTGTACTATGTGACCGTAACCAGTAAGTGCCGGCTTCACAGCACAGAAAATGAATTTAATCAGCATGCTGGCAATGGAGGCCCCGTGGGCTTAGGGGCCCGGTCGCAAGTGCGACCGCTGCCACCCCTATAGCTACACCACAGGTAAGAAGGTACAATAGCACACGACTCTACTTAACCAGGTCATGTATGCAAGTTTGTTTGTTTAGTCCACCTAGTTTACCTGTCACTTACCCTGTCTAACTGCCATGTATAAATGCAGTGACACTTTGACAATATGACACTTGCACGAGTGCTACAATTAAACTTATAGGGGAGTAGATGCGCAGATCTAGGCCAAATTAAGCTTGTTCAGCTATTAATTAAATAAACTAGACACATGAGGTGAAAAAGCTATGCAGGGATAAACAAACAAAATACCTGGTCTGGATGATCATAAAAATTTATGACGATCAAACAGAGATAACATTAGACCATATAGGGAGACAGGAAAGCAGAGTTATATACCATAAAATAAAACTTTCAGCGTTGGAAATGAAGGTTCAGCAAAGAGATAGTTAATGGCAGGATTGTAATTGATTATGTACCATAAAATAAAACTTTCAGTACATTTTAGTACCTTTTATTGGCCATTTCAAGTGGTAATTTCAGAATTTTCCTGTTTTCCTGTTATTAGAGAACAGTGCATTGTGGGAGTAGGGCCTATATTTACTATAAGGCACTTAAACTTATTTATTTTATAGATTAATGGCAGCTGCCAGACACTTCTCTAGAAATCCGGCAGCAGCTCAGAACTGGCCATGGAACGCAGTGAGGGGGGGGGGGTTGTGGTTAGTGGATGGATTGTCCCTATGCACTCATAGTCTGCCGTAAACGTCCCGAAAAACGGCTGGAAAATCGGAAGCAGGACGCCTACAAACATCTGCCCATTGAGTTCAATGGGAAATACGCCGTTCTGTTCCGATGGGGCGTTATTTTACGCCTCATTTTCAAAAACGGCGCATAAAAAGATGACCCGTAAAAAGAAGTGAATGTCACTTCTTGAGCCATTTTTGGAGCCGTTTTTCATTGACTCAATAGAAAAACACAGCAAAAAAGGCTAGTTTGATTAAAAAACGTCTGAAAATCAGGAGCTGTTTTCCCTTGAAAACAGGTCCGTATTTTTAGCCGTATTTTGTTAACCGTGTGAACATACCCTTAGACTCGATTAATAGAAGTTTTTCTTATAAATATAACGTATCGCTAGGGCTCCTACAAGTGAGGCAAGAATGATGCAGCTGCAGTGCTCAGGGCTTAACCTGCCATGAGGCGAACTGAGCCTCTTGCCTTAGGTGGTGGCCTGCTGCCCCTCTGAGGGGGTGACGTCGGCGCCACTGAAATTAACAGCCGCCACCCCCTCCTACACTACAATAGGAGGCAGGGCTTCATAGGACTACAAAAATTGTGGACTTGGGGGCCTTCATCAGGCCCCAGGCTGCCATGCCAACCAACGGTACCCCCCGATTTCGCTGCGTGGGGTGGTCAAGGGAGCGTTACAGCGGGTCGCCCCCCTGTTTTTAGTCATTTAAATGCCATGGTCGCTATTGACCACGGCATTTGGCGGGTTAAACGGGCGGGATCTCGCTCGAGTGTGATTCTGCTCGTTACCCGGAAGTGTCGGCCGTGAGCCTGCTCCCTACTCCCCCACGCGACGTGCGATGTATATATATGGCGGATGTCGCGAAGGGGTTAAAATTGTGACCCCCAGGAGAGCATCTTCATTCTGTTTGCAGGAGGGACATAGGTTTTCCATGGAGGAACGTCTTTGATCTGCAGTGGAGTAACAGCTATTATGCGCAAGAGGTCATTGATATGCTGAAGATCCTCTTCATGGTCAGTTGTCCCAAACGAACGGGATAGAGCATCTGCCTTGACATTTTTGTCAGCTGGACACAATTAGAGTAGAAAATTATATCTGGCAAAGAAAATCGACCACCTGGCTTGACGTTGGGTCAGACGTTGTGATGACTGTAAGTAGGTGAGGTTCCTGTGGTTGGTTTAAATGACAACTGGGTGTGCAGAACCTTCCAACAGATGCCTCCACTCTTCTAGGGTAAATTAGATGGCCAGTAGCTCATGATCTACAATGGAATAGTTCCTTTCTGCTGCGGAGAAGAGTTTCGAGAAAAAGCCTCAGGAGACAACTTTGCCCTTTGAGTTTTTTAGGAAGAGAAGTGCTCCAGCACCTACGGAAGAGGCGTCAACCTCCAACGAGAACTGACGGGAGACATCTGGATCATGTAGAACGGAGGCAGAAGTGAAGCACCTTTTATGCTCTGTGAATGCAGACTCTGCTTCAGGGGTCCAAGTCTTTGCATTTACTCTCTTTTTGATGAGGGTAGAGATGGGAGCAGTAAGCGAGAAAAAAAAATAGAGATAGATTGTCGGCAGAAATTTGCAAAACCCAGAAACCTCTGTATAGCATGGAGACCTTTTGGAGCGTGGATTTTGCTTCATAGTAGTTTTGTTTGGAGTCTTACTGGTGTTTCCGTTTATAATGTGGGGCATACGTGAGCTGGGCAGAGTACATCAGGGGCATAGTCAGGTGGTATAATAATAAGGTAAAAATAAATAAAAAATAAATCCATAGATGTGTGTTACGCTGTGGAGCAATCCTTTCTGCACAGGCCGATGTCGCGCTGATAAATGTCCTTCCTTATCCTCCTTTTGGTCCACACTCCGCACATTTGCAGTTTGGGGAATTTTGCTGGGAAGTGTTGTCCTGGTATAATACGGGTGCCCCCGCTTCCAGCAGATATTTTTGGGCCCTACCTCCCCTGGTTCCCTAATTTTAGTGCCTTGATAATTTGCCTCTTGAAACAGAAGTGTTCCCCTTGGGCTGCACAACTGGATATTTTTCTTTCCTGACTTATTGAAGCCTTAACTTATATTACTTTTTCATAGACG
This sequence comes from Rhinoderma darwinii, assembly GCF_050947455.1. Classification (NCBI taxonomy): domain Eukaryota; kingdom Metazoa; phylum Chordata; class Amphibia; order Anura; family Rhinodermatidae; genus Rhinoderma; species Rhinoderma darwinii. The sequence continues at coordinate 372,119,788 of NC_134689.1, forward strand.
TAGTGGTATGAGGCCTGTTTTTTTGCGGGACGAGCTGTAGTTTTTATTGGTACCATTTTGGGGTACATGCGACTTTTTGATCACCTTTTATCTTTTTTTTTGGGAGGCAAGGTGACAAAAAAACAGCAATTCTGGCATCTTTTTTTAGTTATTTTTATATAGCATTCACCACGCATAATAAATTACATGTTAACTTTATTCTGCGGATCAGTCCGATTCCGGGAATACCTAATTTATAGCACTTTTTTATGTTTTACAACTTTTTGCGCAATAAAATTACTTTTGTGAAGAGAATATATTTTTTCTGTCGCCAAGTTGTGAGAGCCATAACTTTTTAATTTTTTCGTCGACGGAGCTGTATGAGGGCTTGTTTTTTACGAGACGAGTTATAGTTTTTATAGATACCATTTTTGGATACATGCGACTTTTTGATCACTTTTTATTTCAATTTTTGGAAGACAAAGTGACCAAAAGAACAGCAATTATGGCAGTATTTTTTAGTTTTTTTTTTACGGCGTTCACTGCGCGGGATAAATAAAATATTTTTATAGTTCAGCTCGTTACGGTCGCAGCGATACCAAATATGTATGGTTTATTATTTTTTTCAATTATAAATGACTTGATAACGGGGAGATTGTGTTTTATTTTATTATTTGAAACTTTTATTGTATTTTTTACAACTTTTATTTTTGCTTTTTTTTTTACAATTTTCTTTAGTCCCACTAGGGGACTTGAAGATCCAACTGTTTGTTTGATGTTCTAATACATTGCACTACCTATGTAGTGCAATGTATTGGAACTGTCAGTTGTTCACTGACAGCAAGCCGATAAGGCTCCGCCTCCGGCTACAAACCGCTAAGTTGCAGCAATCGCATTAGATCGCTGCATCGAAGGGGTTAATGGCAGGAATCGGAGCTAGCTCCGGCTCCTGCCGATACATAGGGGTGTCCGCTGCTGATGCCGGAAGCTGAGACGGCGCCATCTTGACGATGGTACCGAAAGCGTTTTAGGCCCCGCCGCCGAGCGGGGCATAGGAGGCTTCTGTTGATGGCAGACCGGGAGGTAAGTATTAGGACTCCGATAACCTTTGCAGCCACCAGGCAACCCAGCCATAACGTTGCTGGGGTGCCGGTGGCTAAAAACTCCTCAAATGCTGCGATCTCTATTGAACGCAGCATGTGAGGGGCTAATCGGACGGATCGGAGGCTAGCTCCGGTCCTGGCCATTACATCAGGGTGCCAGCTGAATATAATAAACTTACGTTCGGGTCTTTGGTCTGTATTCTCTATGCCTGTTCTTTCTCTTCTCTCTGGCATTCATGTATGCATGCGTGGTTGCTAAGACGCTAACATAGAGCTGCTTGACAGCCGTTCACGTGATATTTTTATCATGTGATGTAATGCTAAGCTTGCGTAGTTGTACAACATGAACGCCACAGATGATAGAATATTGCGCACTACACGTCCCATGTTATGTACCTTAGTTTTGGGTGACTGCCAATGTTTGCATGTTGATTTACAATATATATGCATATGTATTGATTGCTTTCACCTGAGTCTTCACAGCTGTAGAATATTTTGACTTAAATCAGGATATCTTGTGCGATCTTTTATTATGTCACTTTATTTGTATAAAACACTTTTTTGATGTTCACGAAATACAATTTTAGTGTACTACAGAGCTGCATACACTAGGCATGTACATTTAAAACCAGGGGCGTAGCTAAAGGCTCATGGGCCCCGAAGCAAAGGTTCTTCTTGGGCCCCCCCCAAACTTTTCAGGGCCGATGGATCTCCTAAGTGATCCAATAATGCAGCACTAGCAGCCAGGGGCGTCACTAAGGACTTAAAACATCAGGGGGAATAGCCCCAATACATATGTGCCCCCCCCCCCCAAAAAAAAATGAGACCGCATATCTATAGCACTACGACCCTAAAGCGATGGATAAGATTAGATATAGTGGCTTAGCAGACAGTAGCACACATTATAGGATTAGATACAGTGTCTCAACAAACCGTATCACACATGATAGGATTAGATATAGGGCCCAGCAGACAGTATCACACATGATAGGATTAGATATAGGGCCCAGCAGACAGTATCGCACATGATAGGATTAGATACAGTGGCTCAGCAGACAGTATCACCCATGATTGAATTAGATATAGGGCCCAGTGCTGGACCCAGGAAAGGTAGCAATAATCATTATTTTTTTTTATTCTCAATAAAATGGATAACGAGGGTTGTGTGGAATTTTTATTTCAATAAAATATTTTATCTATGTCTTTGTATTTGTTTAAACTTTATAACTACCGCCCTAGTAATTGTCGCTGGCTGATTCACAACGCCCATTACTAAGGGGGAACTTAATGTTAGACATGAAGAGGTTAACACTAATCCCCATTATTACCCTGGTACCCAGTGCCACCAGGAAGAGCCGGGTATGATCTAGCACCTGACCATCTGTAGTGACAGAGGGGCACTGGGGCGGCCGCAGTCTAGTATTATTAGGCTGGGAAAGGCCAAAAACTGTGACCCTTCCCACCCATTGAGATCAATGGTGATGCAAACGGAAGCTAAGGTTTCCGTTTGCCTTTACGTTGAGCAGTTAACCAGACGGAACCCCTCAAAGTAAGGGCAGCGGCGACGTGAACAGGTCCCATGTGCATGTGTGATACTGTTTGTTGGACCCTGTATCTAAGCCTAATGTAGGCTTAGATACAGGGTGCAGCAGACAGTATTCTTACGCAGTATAAGCTGGGGCCCTGTATCTAAGCCTAACACACGGTAGGCTTTAAAGGTTGTCCAGTCCCTAAACATTGATGGCCTATCTTCAGTATAGGCCATCAATAGCTGATGGGTTGTGGTCAGACACCCGGGACCCCCGCCAATCAGCTGTCTTGAAGGGGGTGCAGAGCTCGTACGAGTGCTGCTTCCCCTTCATTTCGCTCACTTGCTCACACTGTGAATCGCTGACACGTCCGTGTCGACGATTCAGTGTGAGAAAGTGGCCGGAATGAAGGGGAAGTAGCACTCGTACGAGCGGCTGCAACCCCTTCAAAACAGCTGATTGTCGGGGGTCCCGGGTGTCTGACCCCAACCCATCAGCAAGAACTAAAATTAAACTTACCTCTTCTTCGGCCGCAGGTCCTCACTCCATCAAGTGTCGGGATGGTGTGCGCAGCGCATAGCATCGTGACGTTATGTGCTGCGCATAGCGCTGTGATGTCAGAACCTCTGATACGCTCCAGGAAGAGGAGGGTAACTACTGTCAGTTACTATAGTAACAGGGGCTGGTGTAGTTTACTACATAGGCCCCAGTTACTATAGTAACTTTTCATTGATGTGTTGCGGGGGGCTGCGGGCCCCCCTGCCTTCTGGGCCCGGTCGCAATTGCGACCGCTGCGACCCCTAGAGCTAGGCCACTGCATTTAACACTACACATCTCTGTATGTCACCATATTATGTACTACAACTCAGAGGTTGTATAGAACTATAATACAGCCATGTACATAAGACTTAGGCCCCATGCACACGACCGTACCCGTAATCACGGTCCATGAATACGGGCACAACCGACCAAGGACGGACGCGGATAGTCGTCCGGATTTGTGGGCCGTCCTCCCGTTATAAAATATAGGAGCACGGTCCGTAAAATAAAAAAATAGGACATGTCCTATTTTTTACCGAATGTTTCTACGGCACGGTAAATATACGGGAAGGTGTCCATCGGCCATAGAAATTAATGGATCCGTAATTACGAACCGTTTCTGTGGTCGTGTGCATGGGGCCTTAAAGCCTAGCAGTGTAAAAAAAACAAAAAACATGTTAATACATGCTGTTTTATTTCATGTGCTGTGCTTTTTTCTAATGTGCTAGTTCTAGGAAATGTTTTTTTAGGCTGCTTCTATAGGAAACTGTAGATGCAGCGCCGCATGTAAAAAAAATGCTGGTTTTAAACATGGTTTTAACCATTGTCGTCAACACAAAAACATCAAGGAAAGGTATGCAGAAAAAACTGCAGCGTGCCCTAGAAACGGTTTAATTCTCAAATACAAAGTATGAATAACATTTAGCAACTTCTGATTCATTTTCATGTAACATCTGGTTTCCGTTTTTCCACATTGAAAAAAACTAATTTCATTACATATCAGTCCTGATATATCTCAGCTATTAACTATTTGATAAAAAACAAAAGCAGTTGGAAGTTCATGTAAATGACCCAGAGAGGGCACTATTGCCTTTCAGAGATCCAAAGATTACATAGGAAAGCAGGTACAGAAACAGTGTTTCCCTTTGATCACTCAGTTCCTATGAAAATGTGTTATGTATCAACTATTTAGGGTACGTACACACACAGTGTAAATTCTGCAGAATTTCCGTCTGGAATTTTCGTGCAGAAATTCTGCAGCATATTACAGTAATGGCAAAGTGGATTAGATTTGAATAATTTGTAATACATTTTTCTTTGAAAAACGCTGCACTATGTATGTTGTGTGTGGACAGCTCCTGATTTTCAACCGTTTTTTGAGCAAACTCGCGTTCTTTACGGCCGTTTTTTGCAGCTGTTTTTCTATACAGTCAATGAAAAACGGCTCGAAAAACGGCTCAAGAAGTGACATGCACTTCTTTTTCGCGGGCGTTTTTTCTTATGCGGCCGTTTTTCAAAACGGCTGCGGTAAAAAAACGACCCGTCGGAACAGAACACCGTTTTTCCTATTGAAATCAATGGGCAGATGTTTGGAGGCGTTCTGGTTCCGATTTTTTGGCCGTTTTTCGAACGTTTACGGCCCGAAAAACAGCCAAAAATGCAGTGTAAACATACCCTTAGTATTGAAACAACAGCTATTGAGACATTGTAAGTGAAGTTTGGGGTTTTACTATATTGACTTATTGCCTATATTGGAATTCTATAATACAAAAAAGAGTGTGTTCTCAAATTCCTTGCGCCTACCCTGGACTAGGAATCAGCAAAATACAGAATGCCTATTATAAGGCTGATACAGAATGCCTATTATAAGGCTGATACAGAATGCCTATTATACACAACAGGGCATTTTGATTTAATTTATTTTACTGCTGTATTTTTCTTTAGGGTATGTGCACACGTAGTGACCAAAAACGTCTGAAAATACAGAGCTGTTTTCAAGGGAAAACAGCCCCTGATTTTCAGACGTTTTTTGAGCAACTCGCGTTTTTCGCTGCGTTTTTCGCGCTGTTTTCGCGGTGTTTTTTACGTCCGTTTTTGGAGCTGTTTTCATTGGAGTCTATGAGAAAACAGCTCCAAAAACGTCCAAAGAAGTGTCCTGCACTTCTTTTGACGAGGCTGTATTTTTACGCGTTGTCGTTTGACAGCTGTACAGCATAATACGCCTCGTTTACGTCTGAAAATAGGTCGTGTGAACCCAGCCTTAGGCTTCGCTTACACAGGATTTTTTTTTGTGGCATTTAAAGCTTCTTTTCCCTCAAAGGGAATGTGTTGTTAGCAAAAAATTTTTTTTTAGTTAAACAATTAGTGTGTGGGTGATTAAACATTGTTCTAATTTTTTTTATTTTTTTCACGAGTCAGGAAATATTATAAATTGGATTCAATTGGATTCTAATTTATAATATTTCCCATTGCTGGTCACTAGATGGAGCAATTCCCAAAATTGCAGCATTGCATGTGGTAAAGCAATTGCTTTATGCTGCAAAATTGGGAAAAAAGCCCTCGCTCTAGTGAGCTCTCAGAATCCCCCCCTCCTTTATCCTGGCTAGTGCCGGGAGAAACGAGGGGATTGAACAGTCTAACCTCCTACACTGTGTGTCGCCATTTTTTGAGCTAACACACAGTGTAGTAGGTTAACATACACTAGTAAACACACAGTAAAACACGAACATACATAGAAATCACTTACCTGCTCCAGTCGCCGCCGCTACCTCCGGACCGTCCGCTCCGTCTGCTGCCGCTGCTCCATGTGCACAAGTCCGGAAGCCGCGACCGGAAGTAGTAATCTTACTGTCCGGCCGCGACTTCCGGTCCACAGGAAAATGGCGCCGGACGGCGCGCATTTCAAATTGGACTGTGTGGGAGCGGCACATGCGCCGTTCCCACACAGACGGTGTACACCATAGTGGATGGAACGGGCCCCGTTCGCAGTCCCTATGGGACTGGAGCTGCCATATTCCATGTCTGTATGTGTCGTTAATCGACACATACAGAAATGGAAAAAAAAATGGCAGCCCCCATAGGGAAGAAAAAGTGTAAAAATAAAGAAAAGTAAAACACAAACACACAAATAAATACAAACGTTTTTAATAAAACACTAACATCAAACTGATATAAAAAAAAAATTGTGGTGACACTGTTCCTTTAAGTCCTACAGCAGCACAATAATGGGGTATTTCTGCCCCTGTGAACTAGTAGGACAGATGGAATTTTTAATTTAATCAAACTAATTAACTAGAGCCCCTCCCTACATAAGGACATCCAGCCCCTCCCACCATGTGTTTTTTTTCTGTCCTTTGGACTTGGACAAGATGGGTTTTCACTGCTTGTTTGCATTGTGTTACTGTTTTTATGTTGTTATGCTGAACTTCTGACATTCCTGGGAAATGTTCTAAGGGTGCTTTCACCTATGCAATCTGGAGACTACTGCTGCAACCTGCTATCAAGGGTTTAGCTGTTGTTGCAAAAAATGCACCTTAAACTTTTTTCCTCCCTCTAGGAAGCTGAGGGCGGAAGTACCCGGAGAGTTCAGCGTTTCTCAGATAAGAATATTTGAGAAAGTTTAGTATGAAGAGCAATCCTCTTCCGTTTGTTCATGTATGAATTTAGCTGAACATATTGCTGCACTGCCTCATTGAGTGCAGCTATTGCTTGGTATAAAGTGCTAACTAATCTATTTCTTAGTTGTCTTCAGCAGGTTCTGGCAATAGAGATTGGAGATAGCTCCTCAGCAGAAACAGTTGCCTGCTAGAGAAGGAGCAATATACTCAGACATATTGGAGCATGTCTGCTGTGTAATAAGGGTCTGTGTCCAACCTCGGCTGTGGGGTTTAAAAGGAAAACCAACCTCCAATTGAGAGCACAGTAGCTGCAGGGACTGTGATATTCCCCTGCCTGTAGCTAGAAACTTTTAATTGCCAAGATTGTCTCCCTTGCATCCTGGCTGGTGAACCATCTCTGTGAGGTGACGTAAATGGCTAAGTTCGACTAATGTACCTTCCTGTGTCAAAGTGCAGAAGCTATGCAGCTTAAGACCTGGCAAGCACCTATATGGGAGACCAGGTGACTTAAGGACTGTTCAAAGATCCATATGGAACAATTGGGATTCCTTCTTCAGGAAGTTCTAAGCGTTGCCAGGGGCAATGCCTCAAGCCAATTTATCATTCCGGTCAAGGGACAAGGATATTTACCAGCAGGATGTGCTTGCCTCCACCTCTAGGGGGCCTAGGGCCTTCTAAGGAGATGAAGCTTTGGAATAAAGCTATGATGGCAGAAGAGGAAACATCGTGAATACGGTCCATGTTTTCTTTGGATGAGCTACACTTAAGCAGTGAGGTCCCGCTCCAAGATAATATGGCTATCGCCAAAACCGTCCAGGCTATTGTACCTGCTGAGTCAGGTCAAATCTCCAAGTCTGCGAATGAAGTGCCTACTCTGTTGAGCAAGGCCAGTAGCGCAACTCATTACGGATCCCAGAAGTGCACAGCAAGCTGTTGTGGAACTACAACTCCCAGCATTTCTTGACAGCCAAATACTTCATTTTTAAGAAAGTAAAAAAGACCTATCCGACAGCTAGTTAAAAATGGCAGGCTAGGCTGTAGGTGCCTGCTCTCGTCAGATCGCAGAAGTTGCTCAGCTTGAATTCTCACAAGTATCAACATGGGAGAGCTGGCTATGAATCCGTGCCTAGTTCCATTGACTACTGGAAATCTCCAGGGCTTACCAAAAATGGATTCTAACAGATTCAAGGAGTTACGTGTGATGATATCATCAATTTAACCCCTGACTACCTGGGTGATACTATCCCAACAGGTAAGGTTCTCAGACAGGACTATGGCTCTATCCGCCACTGGCAGACACTCTCTAGCTTAAACTCTGAGTCACAGTTAATGCTTCCAAGTACAGCATCTGTGAGTTAAAGTATGAGTCAATAGACTCTTAGGGTCCAAGCTGACTAAAGGTTTAGAGAGCTTCTCTAAGAAGAAGGTAGAATCATTACCGCAGTCAGTTCAGGTAGTTCAATGTGAAACTCCCTCTGACATCACAGAAGTCAATACCGAGGCAGACCAAGGTTCCCTAGAAAGGAATTAAAAGGCTCCATAGTCTTAACAAAGTCAATCAGGATGACCAAGCAGTCTAGGGCTCTGCATTGTCACATTTCCCCCTAGAGGCGGTGATTCTGATTCCACTTCTGATGCCAGAAGGACTAAACTCTGACACCGGATCCCTTCCTGTAGGGGTGCCTCCAACTCTCTTCTGAAGCTGGCAAGGTATAACCCTTCCTACAGTTGAAGATCAGGCAGTCCGGGTATTCAATACCCTTCCCCTGGAAGCAATTCCCGTACTTCTCCTTTACATCAGGTCATCCTGAATGTCTCCTTTCTACAATTCCTAGAAGGAAAGGTATCAACATCCTATACTTCAGAAAGAAGAAAAGTCAAATAGGAGACAATTACATCCATGGAAATGAGATGTCATGGCCCCCCTAGTCTTGAACAATGCATGCCTTCATATAGAGATTTTCTGAGAGGCAGAAAAAATTACAAAGTACAGCTGTGTATATATGATGCAGTGTCAAGCTCCCTTCAATTCACAGCTGTTTTCTTCAGGATCTCTTTGGTTCCTCACACCTTTTCTAAGGTGGGTACCACAATAGCTGCCTGTATGAACACATGGGATACCTGTGGTTCCATACCTGGACGATTCATTTGATGCATCACCTTCAAACTACTGTCCAGTAATTCCAACGCTGTTGGGTAATAAATTGGGAAAGACAGACATTGGTCCAGCAAGAACAAGGACGTTCTTAGGCTTGGTCATAAGTTCCCAGGAGATATTCTCCCTTCTGCCTGCTTGGCAGGAAAGAATATTGGCAGCGGAGGGGCTTATGTTCATGTCAGCAGCTGCGGAAGCAGTTCTTTGGGCCTTAGGACACTGGCGACAACTCCAGAGAGAGATCCAGAATCAAAAGGTAATACAACCCGGAGTGGTTGAACAATAGGTGCACACTGTCATTCCAAACTCCTGAATCCATCAGATGTGGAAACCACTTAGGGACGTGAGGTGCCTGCTCCAGAGAATAGGATCTTGTTGATTACAGATGCATCTCAACTAGGTTGGGAATACTCATAGAGTGGTAGACAGACTGGGCCTCAAAGAGATCAATGGGAGACAGTCTCCTCTAGAGCTCTATGTCTTTGATCCTAAAGTAACTAAGAGGCAGCATAGTACCCGATCAGAACACCTTCTCAGGAAGGTGGGAAAGACCTTGATATGGACAGAGTTAAATCCATTCATCCTCTGCTGTATATGTGCAAGGCTCCGACTGAGTCAAAGGCTAACAGTCCGGGAATAATGTCTCTGAATCTAGAGATCTTCAAGCAGATCCCTAGGATGTGGGAAGTGCCAGAGAACGATCTCATGGCCAACAGGTTCAACACCAAGGTGGAAACATTCTCTCCCTTTGTCAGGGTGACAATCCCTTGGAAGGAAGTGGATGCCCTTTCCATCCCTAGGAGGTTCAGGCTGGCCTACTCCCCCCGCCCCCCGGTATCCATGATACCCAGGGTATTGATGAAAAGTAGGCAAGATCAGGCCACGGTAAAAGCCATCTTACCGTTCTGGCCACGGAGGTCATGGTATTTCCACCTCACTCAGATGAGTCGAGGGTGTTACTGGAGACTTCCCCCAGTGCAGAACTTGATGTCTCAGGTCACTCAACTCTGCCAGTACCTGATGAAACTCAACCTAACAGCCTGAAGATTGACCAGCCCCTTTAGAAGCTAAAGGGCTCTCGTATCAATTCATGAAGACCTGCCCAGAGTCCAGGTCTGGAACTACCAAGAAGACTTACACAAGGGGCGAATTGATTGTTTCAGCTTTATATTCCATTTAAGGAGTGGATAGTTGCACCCCGCGGCTTAACAACATTCTACACTTCCAGCAGGGAGGATTCGGGAAAGTACTGAGTCTATCGGCCTGGAAGCTCCATAATTTAGTCCAGGCCGCATTTTTGGTAAGATCCTTGTCACAAGAGCCCTTAGTGAAAAGGTTGCTGAAACGGTCTGCTAAATGAAACCTGTTCTTCTCAGACCTATTGCTAAAGGAGACTTTGCATTATTAGTCCTAAGAAGTTTATGATCAACTACCTCTGAACATCGGGAAGAGGTCCCACATAATTACCTATCCTAAGAGGTTATTTTCTTCTGGTTATAATCAAGGGCGAACAAAGGTGGTGGAGAGACCCGTGTAGGGGGTGGGGTGTGTGGGACCCCATACACTCCAATGGTTTAACATGGCCCACTAGGTTGTGTCATTCCAACGATGCACCAGTGAGGGTATGTTAACACGCACTGTTTTCAGACGTAATTTGGGCGTTTTACGCCTCGAATTACGCCTGAAAATACGGCTCCATTACACCTACAAATATCTGCCCATTGCTTTCAATGGGTTTTACGATGTTCTGTTCCCACGAGGTGTAATTTTACGCGTCGCTGTCAAAAGACGGCGCGTAAAAAGACGCCCGCGTCAAAGAAGTGCATGTCACTTCTTGGGACGTTTTTGGAGCCATTTTTCATTGACTCCATTGAAAAACGGCTCCAAGAACGTCCGTAAAATACGCTGTTGTTAAAAAAGTCTGAAAATCAGGAGCTGTTTTCAGACGAAAATAGCTCCGTAATTTCAGATGTATTTTGCTACTGCGTGTGAACATACCCTAACTGTGAGCACGGTTTTGGTCCCTTAATTATATTATACTGCACTCCTGTGCATCGGCACGGTTTGCACATGCAGGGTGTCCGTCCCTAACCATAACATCTGACAGAACAGGGGAACTTCAACTATCATATACCAAAAAATCTATACAAATTTAACCAACCCACCAGGTAGAACCTTCATATGTGGTATCAACAACGTAACCTCCAATCTCAGTCAATACATCAATCGGCACTTACAAAACCATGTAAAAAGACTACCTAGCTACATGAAGGATACTATTCACCTTCTCAACACACTAAAAAGCATCACTATAAAAACTCCAAAACTAATAACCAGTGAAGTAAGTGCACTCTACTCTAACATACCACACTCTTTAGGAATAAGAGCAGTATCAAATTATCTGCTCAAAGACAATTCCACGTCCCACATGCAAAAACAATTCATTATAGACCGTGGAAACCCCCCAAAAGTGACCCGATTTGGCAAACTACACCCCTCAAGGAATTTATTGAGGGGTATAGTGAGCATTTAGACCATACAGTTTTTTTTTCTGCATTTTGTGGAATTAGGCTGTGCAATTGAAATTCACATATTTTTACGATAAAAGATAAAAAAAATTAATTTTTACAAGGAATAAAGGAGAAAAAGCACCCCACCAATTGAAAACCAATTTCTCCCGATCACGACAATACCCCATATGTGGTCATACACTGCTGGTTGGACAAACGGCAGGAGCGCTATTTGGCATGTCGATTTTGCTCGATTGGTTTCTGGGCGCCATGTCGCATTTGCAGAACTTCTGAGGTACCAGTACAGGGGAAACCCCTTAAAAGTGACCCCATTTTTGGAAACTAGACCTTTAGAGGAATTCATTGTAGTTTTCATGGGGTGCTGCGACTTTTAGATTAGTTTTTATTCTATTTCTTATGAGGCGTGGTGACTAAAAAACAGCAATTCTACTAGTTTTTTTATTCCTCATTTTTTTACGTTCACCGTGCGCTATAAATGACATTCACTTTATTGTGCGGGGCGATACGATTATGTCGATACCATATGTTTATAGGTTTTTTTGTGTTATGGCATTTGCACAATAAAATACTTTTTATAAAAAATCATTTACTTTGTGTTGCCATATTCTAAGAGCCACAACTTTTTTATTTTTCCATCAAGAAAGCCGTGTGATGGCTTGTTTTAACGAATTGTAGTTTCGATCAGTACCATTTTTGGGTACACGCGCCTTTTTTATATCTTTTATATTCCATTTTTTGGTGAAGTGACCCAAAAAATTGTGATTCTGGTATGGTTTATTATTATTTTCTTTTACGCCATTCACCGCGCGTGATAAATAATTAAATACTTTTGTAGTTCAGGCCATTACGGACGTGGCGATACCAATTATGTATAGTTTGTTTATTATTTTTTTAATAATAAAGGACTGATAAGGGAAAAAGGGGGATTTTGACTTTCAAACTTTTATTTTTATACATTTTTTTTTGGCCCACTAGGCGACTTGAAGGCCTGAGGCCCTGATCACAATTCAAATACACTGATGCGTACTACAAGATGCGTGGTGCAGTGTATTAGAGCTGTCAGCTACTCATTGACAGCAAGCATAGCGGGTCTTGACTTTGTCAGGACCCACTAGGCTTCCATAGATGGCATATCCGGTGGCCATTGTTAGGCCTCCGGTTGCCGTCGCGACCATATCATGGGACGTCGATGGTGTTTTAACCTCTAAAAAGCCGCAATCGTTATTGACTGCGGCTTCTAAGGGGATAATCGGCAGGGACATCCGCGATCGGTCCATGCACACTGAGCTGTGATAGCCTGCTGTCGAAAACAGCAGGTATCACAGCTCAAACACGCTCCGGGGAAAAATGGTACCGTGTTAACTCAGGTCAGTAATATTACTGAGCGCGAATGATGCGCTCAGCCCTACGTAATAGTACTGAGCTGAGCAGGAAGGGGTTAATCAGTTATGGAAAATCTGCAGTGTTTACGCTACGTGTGTGGACTTGCACTTAGGCTACATTCACACGACAGTGAAAAATGGCCGTGTGACGGCCGTTCGCAGAACCATGAGGTTCTATTAGTGTATTCACTCAGCCGTTTTTTTTAACGACCCGTGAATGTTGGCTGGCTGTAAAAAAATAGCACATGTCCTATTTTAGGCCGTTTTTTTAGGAAACAATCCTTGTAACGGCCAGTAAAAACCGAGCCTGGCCGAGAACTCCCCGCACACAGTGCTACTATGAGCGCTGAGCCCAGGGAAGCCCTTGACATTACTGTCCATAAGGACAGTGAAGTCAGGGCTTTCAACAATGGAATCCCCGGTCAGAGCATCGAAAGATCTCTGGCCGGGGACTTTAGTCTTGTAGAAAGCACACCTCCATGTAGATAGCACCCCCTGCCTGAAGATAGCAAACCCCATCCCGCATAGATAGAGCCACTGTAGCTTCCTGTAGGAGCAGCATCCCCGGTAGCCAGACCCCGTTCTGGCAGGGGATTCCGCTCCTGGAGTAGCCCACGGCGTCACTAGCCATATATGGACAGTGATGTCAAGGGGTTAATCCTGGAGCAGAATCTCCTGCCCACTCTGGCAGGGGATTACGCTCTCCTAACATCACTGTCCAAATATGGACAGAGACGTCAAGGGCTTCGTCTATGAGAAATCCCCGATCAGAGGGATTCCGCTACAGTAGCGCTATCTACAGGGTAGGTGCTATCTACAAGGGGGATGTGCCACTATCTACAGCGGACACTGGCACTATCTACATGGCCACTATCTACAGGGGACACTGGATCTATCTACATGGGCACTGTGGCACTATATACCATGGGCACAGTTCCACTATGTGGGCACTGGCACTTTATATGTGGGCAATGTGCTTGTATGTGGGCAATGTGGCACTAGCTATACTGGGCAATGTGGTACTATCTACAGTGGTACTATGTGGGCATGATCTACAGTGGGCACAGTGGCACGATCTATAGGGACATTGCAGTACTATCTACATGGGCACAGTGGTGTTATCAGGGGGTTGGGATAAAAAAAACTGACAAAGGAAATCCATCTTTTTTTAACGGCCATGAAAAACGGATGGCAAACCGTTATTAAATACGGACAGACGGACTGGAAATGGATTAAAATTTATGGCCACACGGATGCAAAATGGCCATGAAAAACTGACAATTGATCCGTTTTTAATGCCTATTTTTTTTCACTGTCGTGTGAATGTAGCCTTAGTCAACAAGTTTCGTCAGGCAACCTTTGAAAAAAAAAATGTCTTTCTTTCTTTAAATAAAAACGCGTGTCAGTGTGTTTGGTGCAAATTACTAACTCGTTTTTACTAATATTTTTACTTTTTGGAGATACAGCTGCTTTGTATCCTGTATACAGAGCAGCTGTATCATGCACTGAGACGTTAATCCCTCAAGTCAGCAGGACTGACGGGTTCAGTGACAGCGGGTCCTGCGTGTTATGGACATACAGGTGCACAACTCCAGTTAGGGTATGTTCACACATTCAGACCTTGACACTGTTTTTGGATGCAGTTTTTAAAAGTACCTCAACCGAAACGTCTCAATGGACCGTAAATCTGCCGCATTAAGTTTGGGATAATTCTATTATTTAGGGTATGTGCACACGATAGCAGGCATTTACGTGTGAAAAGACAGACTGTTTTCAAGAGAAAACAGCTGCCTCGTTTCACACGTAAATGCTCCTCCTCGCATTTTGCGAGGCGTCTGAGACGCTCGTAAATCTTGAGCTGTGCTTCATTGAGTTCAATGAAGAACAGCTCAAATTACGTGGCAAAGAAGTGTCCTGCACTTCTTTGCCGAGGCAGTCCATTTACGCGTCGTCGTTTGACAGCTGTCAAACGACGACGCGTAAATTACAGGTTGTCTGCACAGTACGTCCGCAAACCCATTCAAATGAATGGGCTGATGTTTGCCGACGTATTGTAGCCTTATTTTCAGACGTAAAACGAGGCATAATACGCCTCGTTTACGTCTGAAAATAGGTCGTGTGAACCCAGCCTTACAGTCGAACCCATGTCACTGCGGAACTCTAAGGGTATGTTCAAATGCATAACCAAAGATGTCTGAAAATACGTAGCCGTTTTCAAGGGAAAACAGCTCCTGATTTTCAGGAGTTTTTTGAGCAACTCGCAATTTTCGCAGCATTTTTTACGGCCGTTTTTGGAGCTGTTTTTCTATACTCTATGAAAACCGGCTTAAAAAACGTCTCAATAAGTGACACACACTTTTTTCGGGCCGTTTTCAAAACGGGCGTGTAAAAAAACGACAGGTCGAAACAGAACGCCATCTTTCCCATTGAAATCAATGGGTAGATGTTTGGAGACGTTCTGCTTCATATTTTTCGGCTGAAAATAGGGCGTGTGAACATACCCTTAGGGTCAGTTCACACGTTGCGTAAACACTGCGGTTTTTCCGCAACGGAATTAGTTGCAGAAAATCTGCAGCAAATACAGCAGCAGCAAAATGGATGAGATAAAACAAATTTCAGCCACACACTGCGTAAATACGGAGCGGAAAAAACGCTCAGAAATTGACTTGCGGTGCAGAGTTTTATTCTGGAGTATGTCAATTGTATTTGCGTAAACGCTGCTTATTTGTTGCGGGTTTTCCCCATTGAATTTAATGGGGAAGTAAAACCCACAACAAATAGCAGCAGTTGCATTTTCTTGCGGCGGGTTCACAGCAATCCTGCAGCAAAAAACACAACTTAAAAAAAAACAAACTCATACTTATCCATGAGTCTGTATTTCTCCCTCCAGCACGGCCTCCTTGGATGATGTTTCTTCCCATGTGACCGCTGCAGCCAATCACAAGCTGTAGTGGCGGTCACATGGAATGAAACATCATCCCAGGAGGTCGGCCTGTATGACGTCAGAGGGCCGGTCTCCTGGGTTAACGCTTCATCGCATGTGACCCTTGAAACTAATCACAGGCTGTAGCGGTCTCCTGGGATGAAACGTCATGACAGCAAGCCCGGCTAAGTGCTGCAGTTTTCCGTAGCAAACATTCCGGGGAAAAAACGGCACCACGGCTTGGTGCGCTTTTTTGCCCAGTATTCCCTGCGGCGCACAGGGCAGATACGCTGCATGCTTTTACACAGCATATCCGCCCCGTGTGAACACGGCCTTACGATATCTGTATCAGAGCTGGATTTTCTAATGATTCCAGCACCTGTGTGTCCATCACATGACCATAGACAGAATTATATCCACTGGAAGTAAACAATAAATGTTCCTACTGGATAACAAGAAGCAGAGATTTTGAAAACTGTGAAGAATACAGAAAGTATACTGGAAAATTGTATAATTTAATACAAAAAAACAACATTATTTGCTGAAACCGGACAAATCCTTTAAGGAGATCTCAGAAGACAAGTGGGACACTCAGCCTTAGAGGGACCCCAAAAGACATGAGGGACCCCAAGAGACATGCAGTATTGGACCACAGAAGACAAGTAGGATCCACAGCATTATAGGAGTCCAAAAAGGCAACAAGACTGACAAGAACCTGCCAGACAGTAGAGGACTGCAGCTTGATGGTAACAAGACAAGAGGACAACAGTATGGAAGCGACAACAAACATATGATGAGCCAAGAAAATAGGAGGGGGACAGTCTGGAGGAGGGGGACTCAGAGATCATAGCGAAGCAGTCCATGGCGGCTCAGTGACCCATTTCTCATGTGTAAAACAGCCGAGACGTGCCTGGAGCAATACATAAAGTTCCTCCCAGCTGACAAAAGTATATACAGGGAATATACCAGCGCCTGTATTCTCACACATGACGTATAGCTGATCTCAACTGAAACCAAAACGTCCTCCGCAGATGTTCCGCTATCCTCAGGGTTACACTCCCGCCTGCCAGACCTGCACGATTTCAGCGACTTCCGCTTCCGGTCAGAGTGGAACATGGCGTCGTACATGACATTGTTACCATGTGAACTACACTCTTCAGGCATATAAACATTCACACGAGCGTTACCCTCATGTTATATGACGACACGAGCTCGGATTATTCGTCACGTTACCGTATTTACAAGACCGACTCTGTAATGAAGTGCTGTGGCACAGTGCGCTGTAACGGAGGTACATTTTTGCCGGGACACCAGAATTTGCCGCTTGTGTCCCTGGCTCCAGACGAAGCGGATCAGCTGACTGCTCATGCGCATAACTAGTGGCGGGAATTCTGTGCAGACACGATCACACGATACAAGATCTGCTGCATGTGGGAATGTGAGGACACCAGAGCCGAGCTCGCCTGTGTACACACGTATAATACCACATATCACTGGCACCCTCAGGAAAACTCTGAGCTTCTTCCAAGGCAATATATTAGGCAGTGCCTCAGGAGCGGCTTAATAGCTATAAAGATATGGCAGGTCTGGGGGCCTTTGGAAGCCCCCCCAGCTGCCATGACAACTATCAGCACTCCGTGGGCCTTTCAGTCGAGATAGTAAACTGATTTCAGCCGGCCATTTGCGCAAACAGGTGTATTTTTATGCCCTAATTGCAGTCTATTGATCGCAATAGGGCATGATGATACGCCCCATGGATGGAACAAACACGGGCTGTGCCCATGCCGGCTGTAATATACAGCCGTCATCCTGCTTTAATGGCCAGCCGTTTAACTCCTTAGATGCCGTGAGCAATAGCTACCGCGTGATTTAAGGCCCCATGTACACGACCATGGCCGCCATCAGGGCAGTACTACTAGTACTGCCGTCGGCCCTGGCCACATGGCTTAAGAAAAGGGGCCCGCCGAGCTGTCATTGCCCCCCACCCCCAGACTGTCGGCCCCCCTCGCAATGCTCGCTGCCCCCCCTGCATACCTGTTGCTTGACGAACAGGATGGAGAAGATGCAGCATGAGAAGCAGAAGCTCCGTGTGGAGATCCCGCCCCCAGCTCCTCTACACAGCTGACCGGACCTGCAGGCTGTGAGATTTTCTCCCCTCTCCATCCTGCTTCCCATTCCTCCTGACCCCACTTGTAGAATTTATTAAGTATGTTAAAATGTTTTTTTTGTTTTTTTTTCATTTTCCTAGCGTTTTTTGTGCCGCGATCTTTGCAATCGTGGCAAAAATGGCGCCGTTTTGCCTCGATTATATAAAAAATCACGGCAGAACCACGTGATTTGTGCCATGATTACGAAAATTGCATAAAAAAAGGTACAAAACATGAAAAAATAGTGCTGTTAGGCTATATTCTCACCGTGCGGTCAAATCACGTTTTTGACGCGATTTTGCAAAAATTGTAGCAAAAAAATGTTATTTGACAGCACTGTGTAACTAGACTAAGGCCTCGTTTACACGAGCGTGATATACGTCCGTGCGACGTGCGTGCTTTTCACGCGTGTCGTACGGACCTATGTAAGTCTATGGGGGCATGCAGACAGTCCGTGAGTTTTCTCAGCGTGAGTCCGCTGAGAAAAAATCACGACATGTTCTATATTTGTGCGCTGTTCGCGCATCACGCACCCATTGAAGTCAATGGGTGCGTGAAAATCACGCAGGTCACACGGAAGCACTTCCATGCGAACAGCGTGATTCGCACAACAGCTGTCAAACTCTGAATGTGAACAGAAAAGCACCACGTGCTTTTCTGTTTACAAACATCCAAACAGAGTTTCATAATGATGGCGGCTGCGCGAAAATCACGCAGCCGCCCATCATACACTGATGACACACGGAGCTATTAAGTGCCTTTTGCGCACGCAAAAACGCCGTGTTTTTTGCGTGCGCAAAACGCACACGCTCGTGGGCCTAAGGCCTTATTGAGATAGCCGTGTTCGGTCCGTGATATACGAAGCGTGTATCAGCCGTATTTCCCAGGCTGACCACAATGCATGGAGTTGGACTCCTAGCATCATAGTTATCACTGCTGCTAGGAGTCCCTGCCTCTCCGCTGAAATACTGCCCCATACTGTGATGATGCTTTTAGTACGGGACCGGGGACAGTATTCCCACGGGAAGGGAGGGACTCCTGTTATTATAGATAACTGTGATGCTAGAAACCCGGCTCCCTGAACTGTGGTCGGTCCGGGAAATATAGCCGATACACAGTCCGTATATATCACAGACCGAACATGGACGTCTGAATAAGGCCACTTACTTGTCTCCTATTTTTGGTGCGGATTGCTCACTGAAAATTCACTACAAATGACAATATAAGGCTATATTCAGACCAACGTGTGTGAAATTAGCCGTGAATAATGGCCGTTTGTCACGGCCAATTTGCACCCATGGGGGACCCATTTTCAAAGATCCCTCATAGACTTGAGTCAATTGAGGGATTCGTGAAAATGCACAAAAATAGGACACGTCCCATTTTTTTTACAGGCCCTTCACACGGTCCGTTAAAGCAACGACCGTGTGAATAACCCCATAGAAATACATGCAGCCATGTGACGGCCATTAAAAAAACATCCTTCACACGGACGATTAACACGTTAGTCTGAATAAGCCCTAACTCATGTGCATGGGGTTTGTTAAAACCCCATGCACGTGCAGCAGAAAAAAAATCTGCATGGAATTTAGGACGTGCTGCTTATTTATAACCCCTTAATGCAATATCATGTAACTGTACATGATAATGGTTAGGTATGTATGGGAATTATAGAGCGGGCTCACGGGCTGAGCTCGCTCCATACGCAGCGGGTGACAACGGTGTTACGCAGCCTACACCTCACTGCAATGGGTGGAATCAAAGATAACTTTGATTCCACCCATTTTACACCTTAAGGCCGGATTTACACGAGCGTGTGCCTTTTGCGCGCGCAAAAGGTACCTAACAGCTCCGTGTGTCATCACCATATGATGCGTGGCTGCGTGATTTTCGCGTAGCCGCCATCATTATGACACTCTGTTTGTATGTTTGTAAACAGAAAAGCACGTGGTGCTTTTCTGTTTTCATTCATACTTTTGACTGCTGTTGCGCGAATCACGCGTGTCACACGGAAGTGTTTCCGTGTGCTGTGCGTGATTTTCACGCACCAATTGACTTCAATGGGTGCGTGATGCTTGAACAAAGCACAAATAACGGACATGTCGTGAGTTTTACGCAGTGGACACACGCTGCGTGAAACTTACGGACAGTCTGTACGGCTCCATAGACTAACACAGGTCCGTGTGAGGCGCGTGAAAATCACACGCGTAGCACGGACGTATATCACGTTCGTCTAAATAAGCCCTAAATGCCACAGTCAATCGCGACCGCGGCATTAAGGGCATGACCACACGTGGCGGATTTCCTCTGCAACTGTCCGCATCAATGCCGCACAGAATCTGCGTTGCAGATTCTGCGGCAGATCTGCACAAAATGTGCAGTAAATTGATGCGGACTAGCTGCTGCGGACTGCGGGAAAAGTGCTTCCCTTCTCCCTATCAGTGCAGGATAGAGAGAAGGGACAGCACTTTCCCTAGTGAAAGTAAAATAAATTCATACTTACCGGCCGTTGTCTTGGTGACGCGTCCCTCTTTCGGCATCCAGCCCGATCTCCCTGGATGACGCGGCAGTCCATGTGACCGCTGCAGCCTGTTATTAGCCTGTGATTGGCTGCAGCCGTCACTTAGACTGAAACGTCATCCTGGGAGGCCGGACTGGAGACAGAAGCAGGGAGTTCTCGGTAAGTATGAACTTCTATTTTTTTGACAGGTTGCTGTATATTGGGATCGGTAGTCACTGTCCAGGGTGCAGAAACAGTTACTGCCGATCGCTTAACTCTTTCAGCACCCTGGACAGTGACTATTTACAGACGTCTCCTAGCAACGCTCCCGTCATTCCGGGAGCCCCATTGACTTCCTCAGTCTGGCTGTAGACCTAGAAATACATAGGTCCAGCCAGAATGAAGAAATGTCAAGTTAAAAAAGCAAGACGCATCCGCAGCACACATAACATGTGCATGACAGCTGCGGACTTCATTGCGGAACTTAGAATCTCCATTGAAGTCAATGGAGAAATTCCGCCATGAGTCCGCCACTGCTCCGCAACAGACAGAGCATGCTGCGGACACCAAATTCCGCTCCGCAGCCTATGCTCCGCAGCGGAATGTTACGCATCGTCTAAACGAACACTTCTAAATAGAAGTGGAAGTCAATGCAGAAACGGCTCCGCTGCGGATTAACGCTGCGGAGTGTCCGCAGCGGAATTTAAGTGAAATTCCGCCACGTGTGAACCCAGCCTTAAAGTGTCATAATTAGGGGGCGCCTCCTGAAACAAGCCATCGTGCAGGGCTTCAGAGGAGACTGTCAGTATCACAATATACTGCAATACATTAGTATTGCAGGGTATCATGCAGTGGATGATCATTGCTGTGGATCGCTGCGTCAAGTCTCTTAGGGGGGACTAATAAAAAATGTAAAAAACAGTTAGTTTTTTTTATGTTCCAAAAAAATAAAAAATAAAAAGTAGCAAAGTATTAAAAGTTAAAAAATAAACCCTTTTCACACTTTTTCCCTAAATCAATGTTAAAAAAACCAAAAAGTTAACATAACTAGTATCGCCGCGTCCTTAAAACTCGGAACTATAACAATATAGCGTTGTTTAACCCGCTGGGTGAATGCATTAAAAAAAAAAAGTGAACAAAAAGTCTCATATACCCCAAAATTGTATCGGTGAAAACTACAGCTTGCCCTGCAAAATTTAAGCCCTCAGATCGCTAAATTGATGGAAAAATGAAAAAGTTCTGGCTCTCAGAATATGGCGACACAAAACATTTTTTTAATTTAACAAATAGTTTTATTTGTTTTTTAAAGTGGTAAAACATAAAACAAAAAACATATAAATTTGGTATCGCCGTAATCATATCATCCTGTAGAATAAGGTGAATATGTAGTTTTGTCCGCCTGATGGATGCCGTAAAAATAAACCCCCCACCCAAAAAAAAATTGCAGAATGACGGTTTTTTGCCCATTTCACCCCACAAATATTATTTTTTTAGCTTCCCAGTCCATTATGCAGTACAATAAATGGTGCCATGAAAAACTACAACTTGTCCCGCAGAAAACAAGCCCTCATATGGCTATACAGACGGAAAATGTAAAAAATTATAGCTTTTGGTAGGTGGGGAGGAAAAAACAAAAGTGAAAATCCGAAAAATGGCGGAGGAGGGAAGGGGTTAAAACCGCTACATGACTTATGTTACAGAATTGTAAAGTATTTCATCCCTTACAATGTAAAGGGTTAATTTGCTGTAAATCCCTAGAAAATTCTGTAATGCACACATTGAGGAATTTGGTGCACAAAATCCGCATCAAAACCGCAGGTAAAATCTGCAGGTAATAGTGCGTTTTTTGATAAGTTTATAGGTGCGGTTTTTACATTTTGAAGCGGAAATAGGTGCAAGTTTTATGCAGCAGATTTTTTATTATTTTTTTAACTAGTCAGAAACAATTCGCAAGCGGAAACGCAAGATAAATTGACATGTGTCATATTTTCAAATACGCACTGCAGGTAAATTTTTGTGCAGAAAATGCGACATGTAGATGAGATTTCTTGATCTCATTTACTTTGCTGGTACTGTATTAAGGCCTCATTTACACGAGCGTGTGCGTTTTGCGCGCGCAAAAAACGCTGCGTTTTGCACGCGCAAAAGGCACTTGGCAGCTCCGTGTGTCATCCGTGTATGATGCGCGGCTGCGTGATTTTCGCGCAGCCGCCATCATATTGATGAGGCTAGTCGACGCCCGTCACTGTCCAAGGTGCTGAAAGAGTTAACTGATCGGCAGTAACTATTTCAGCACCCTCGACAGTGAATGCCGAACACAATATACACCAACCTGTGAATAAAAAAAGACTTTCATACTTACCAAGAACTTCCTGCTTCCCCCAGTCCGGGCTCCCGGCCGTTGCCTTGGTGACGCGTCCCTCTCTTGTCATCCGGCCCCACCTCCCAGGATGACGCCGCAGTCCATGAGACCGCTGCAGCCTGTGATTGGCTGCAGCCTGTGCTTGGCCTGTGATTGGCTGCAGCCTGTGCTTGGCCTGTGATTGGCTGCAGCTGTCACTTTGACTGAACTGTCATCCCGGGAGGTCGGACCGGAGTTATCGGTAAGTCAGAACGTCTTTTTTTTTTTACAGGTTCATGGATTTTCGGAGCGGAAGTCACTGTCCATGGTGCTGAACCAGTTTAACGCTTTCAGCACCGTGGACAGTGACTGTCTCCTGACGTCGCGTACCCGAACATTTTTTACCGGTTTCGGTCAAAACGAGTTTGGCCGAACCCGGTGAAGTTCGGGGCGCTCATCTCGAATTTGACACTCCGTTTGGATGTTTGTAAACAGAAAAGCACGTGGTGCTTTTCTGTTTACATTCAGGAGTTTGACAGCTCTTGCGCGAATCACGCAGTTCGCACGGAAGTGCTTCCGTGCGGCATGCGTGGTTTTCACGCACCCATTGACTTCAATGGGTGCGTGAGTGCGCGAAAAACGCACGATTATAGAACATGTCGTGAGTTTTTTTCTGCGCACACGCAATGAGCGCAATTCACGCATCGTCTAAACAGCCCCATTGACTAATATAGGTGCGTACGACATGCGTGCAAAGCACGCGCGTCGCACGCGCGTATAATACGTTCGTGTAAATGAGGCCTTACACTGTGTAATAAGCATTGTGTGCATTTGGCATAACAGAGTTTTTTTTAAGGTTCACACATGTTGGATTTGATACGGATTCCGATGACATGCAGATGATTCTGCATGGATGCATATGAGGTTTCCGCAACCCAGTTCACATGCTGCGAAAATTTTTCCATATGTATTTTTGTCCGCACCATGAAAAGAAATCCACCACAGCAATAAGTAATGCATGCTACTTATTTTGCATGGAAAAGCCGAGGAGTGTTTTGACGAGTTTTTGTCAAACCACTGTGCAAAAACCTACTGGAGCAGTTTTTGCAGGAGGAATTTTCCTCCTGCAAAAAACTCAGTGTGAACACAGCCTTAGGGTATGTTCACTCGCAATGTTTTCAGGCGTTTTTCAGGGCGTTTATGCCTCGAAAAACGCCTGAAAAAACGGAAGCTGAACGCCTACAAACATCTGCCCATTGAAATCAATGGGAAAAACAGCATTTAGTTCATAAAAAGACGCTACGTAAAAAGAAGTGCATGTCACTTCTTGAGGCGTTTTTTTGGAGCTGATTTTCCATTGAACACTATGAAAAACGCCTCAAAAGAAGCTCCAAATTTCATTTTCAGCTTCAAAAACGCCTGAAAATCAGAGGCTGTTTTCTCTGAAATCAGCTGCGTATTTTCAGACGTTTTTTGTTAAGCATGTGAACATACCCGAAAATGTAAATATTTAAAAAAAAATAATACACATATATGATATCGCAGCGATCGTAACGACACAATAATAAAGTCAACACGTTATTAAACCACACGATGAATGGTGTAAAAAAAACTTGTAAATAGACAACGGCAAAATTGCACTTTTTTCCCAATACACCCAATAAAATTAATATGTACCCCAAAATGGTTCTATTAAAAAAAAAGACTCGTCCTGCAAAAAACTAGTAAGTAACTAGTAAAACTGTAAGTTCTCATATAGCCACATTGACAAAAAAGTTATTCCTGTTTGAATGCGGCGGCATAAAAACTATTTATTTCCATGAAATTTGCTATTATTGTGGAAAAGTAGTAATACACAAAAAAAATATATATACATATTTGGTACCGCCATAATCATACCGACCTATAGAATAAATGCAACATGATATTTATGCCGCACGGTGAACGCGTAAATTTAAAATACAAACAAATATGGTGGGGTTGATGGTTTTTTTTTACATCCCCCCTCAAAAAAAGTTAATAAAAGTTGATCATTAAGTTGTATGTACCCCAAAATGGTGCTATTTAAAAAATATAACTCATCTTGCAAAAACAGCCCTCATACAACTACGTAGTAGGAATAAAAAGTTATGGCTCTCAGCATGTGGGACACAAAAACAAACTATTTTTTTTTTTTTTATTATTTATGTGCAAAAGTAGTAAAACATAAAAAAGAGATATAAATTTGATATCACTGTAAGGGTATGAGCACACGCAAAATCAAAAACGACTGAAAATAAAGAACTGTTTTCAAGGGAAAACAGCTCCTGATTTTCAGACATTTTTTAAGCCACTCGCGATTTTCGCAGCTTTTTTTATGGCCGTTTTTGGAGCTGTTTTTCTAGTGTCAATGAAAAATGGCTCCAAAACTGTCCCAAGAAGTGACGTGAACTTCTTTTTCGCGGGCGTCTTTTTACGTGCCGTTTTTGGAAAACGGCATAAAAAAAATGGCCCGTCGGAACAGAACACTGTATTTCCCATTGAAATCAATCAGATGTTTGGAGGCGTTCTGCTTCCGTTTTTTCAGGCGTAAAACCCCCAAAATACGCCTGAAAACACTCCGTATGAACATACCCTAATTGTATCGACCCACAGAATAAAGTTGGCATTTTTACCACACGGTGAACACCGTTAAAAAAGAAACCCAAAACACAATGTCGGAATTGGGGTTTTTTCATTCCCCAAAAAAACTAATAACTGGTATGTTGTTCACACACAGTTTTTTGAAGCTTGAGGCTGGGTTCACACGACCTATTTTCAGGCGTAAACGAGGCGTATTATGCCTCGTTTTACGCCTGAAAATAGGGCTACAATACGTCGGCAAACATCTGCCCATTCATTTGAATGGGTTTGCCGACGTATTGTGCAGACGACCTGTAATTTACGCGTCATCGTTTGACAGCTGTCAAACGACGACGCGTAAATGGACTGCAGGGCACTTCTTTGCAACGTAAAACGGCTCGCAAAATGCGCGGAGGAGCATTTACGTGTGAAACGAGGCAGCTGTTAACAGTCTGTCTTTTCACACGTAAATGCCTCTCATCGTGTGAACATAGCCTAAGGCTGGGTTCACACGTGGCGGAATTTCACTTAAATTCCGCTGCGGACACTCCGCAGCGTTAATCCGCAGCGGAGCCGTTTGTCCATTGACTTACACTTTAATTTAGCAGTGTTCGTTTAGACGAGGCGTAAAATTCCGCTGCGGAGCATAGGCTGCGGAGCGGAATTTGGTGTCCGCAGCATGCTCTGTCTGTTGCGGAGCAGTGGCGGACTCATGGCGGAATTTCTCCATTGACTTCAATGGAGAGTCAAAATTCCGCAATGAAGTCCGCAGATCTTATGTGTGCTGCGGAGCGTATTGGTTTTACTACCATGACATTTCTTCATTCTGGCTGGACCTATGTATTTCTAGGTCTACAGCCAGACTGAGGAAGTCAATGGGGCTCCCGTAATGACGGGAGCGTTGCTAGGAGACGTCTGTAAATAGTCACTGTCCAGGGTGCTGAAAGAGTTAAGCGATCGGCAGTAACTGTTTCTGCACCCTGGACAGTGACTACCGATCTCAATATACATGTATCTGTAAAAAAAAATATAAGTTCATACTTACCGAGAACTCCCTGCGTCTGTCTCCAGTCCGGCCTCCCAGGATGACGTTTCAGTCTAAGTGACGGCTGCAGCCAATCACAGGCCAAGCACAGGCTGCAGCGGTCACATGGACTGGCGCGTCATCCAGGGAGGTCGGGCTGGATGCCGAAAGAGGGACGCGTCACCAAGACAACGGCCGGTAAGTATGAAATTCGGTTACTTTCACTAGGGAAAGTGCTGTCCCTTCTCTCTATCCTGCACTGATAGGGAGAAGGGAAGTACTTTTCCCGCAGTCCGCAGCAGCTAGTCCGCATCAATTTTCTGCACATTTTGTGCAGATCCGCAGCAGAATCTGCAACGCAGATTCTGTGCGGCATTGATGCGGACAGTTGCGGAGGAAATCCGCCACGTGTGGTCATGCCCTAAAAATCAGTCGCTGATTCTGTCTCCAAAATCAGCCTGTTTTCCCATGTTGATTTTGGAGGCAGATTTTTAAATGCAGGCTGTTTTGCAAGCTGTTTATGGGGCTTTTCAGCACCAAAAACTGCGCCCAAGCTAGCCGGCGCTGTTTTTCAGCTCTCATTGCTAAAATGGGAATTTGTGGCGCAGAATCCATGCCAAGATAGGTCAAAGGGTTTTTTTTTTGTTTTTGTTTTTCTCTCTAAGGGTATGTTCACACACATTGTTTTGAGACGTAATTCTGGGGTTTTACGCCTCGAATTACGCCTGAAAAAACGGCTTTATTACGCCTACAAACATCTGCCCATTGCTTTCAATGGGTTTTACAGTGTTCTGTTCCCACGAGGTGTTATTTTACGTGTCGCTGTGAAAAGATGCCCGCGAAAAAGAAGTGCATTTCACTTCTTGGGACGTTTTTGGAGCCGTTTTTCATTGACTCCATTGAAAAACAGCTCCAATAACGTCCGTACAATACGCAGCGAAAAACGCGAGTTGCTAAAATAACATCTGAAAATCAGGAGCTGTTTCCGTCTGAAAACAGCGCCGTATTTTCAGACGTATTTTGCTAAGCCGTGTGAACATACCCTTAACCCGCTCATTTTGGCCTTTAGGACCAGCCCCATTTTTTAAAATCTGACGTGTCACTTTATGTGGTAATAACTCCGGAATGCTTTTGCCTATCCAAGCGATTCTGAGATTGTTTTCTCGTGACATATTGTACTTTGTTATAGGAAAAATGTGGTCAATAAATTCATTGCTTATTTGTGAAAAACACCAAAATTGAAATAAAATTTGCAAAAATTATGATTTTTCTAATTTTAAAAGTATTTGCTTGTAAAACAGATAGTAATACCACACAAAATAGTTACTATTTCACATATTCCATATGTCTACTTTATATTTGCATCGTTTTTTGAACATTATTTTATTTTTCTAGGACGTTACAAGGCTTAGAACTTTAGCAGCAATTTCTCACATTTTCAAGAAAATGTCAAAAGGCGATTTTTCAAGGACCAGTTCAGTTCTGAAGTGGCTTTGAGAGCCTTATATATTAGAAAATCCCCATAAATCACCCCATATTAAAAACTGCACCGCTCAAAGTATTCAAAACAGCATTCAGAAAGTTTCTTAAGGGTATGTTCACACGAGGGCGTCCGTAACGGCTGAAATTACGGGGATGTTTCAGCCTGAAAACATCCCCGTAATTTCAGCCGTTACGGCATGTGCAGGCGCTTGAACGCCGCGTCAATTACGGACGTAATTGGCGCTGCTATTCATTGAAGTCAATGAATAACGGCTCCATTTACGGTCAAAGAAGTGACAGGTCACTTCTTTGACGCGGGCGTCTATTTACGCGCCGTCATTTGACAGCGGCGCGTAAATTACGCCTCGTGTGAACAGACAAACGTCTGCCCATTGCTTTCAATGGGCAGATGTTTGTCAACGCTATTGAGGCGCTATTTTCAGACGTAATTCGGGGCAAAAACGCCCGAATTACGTCCGTAAATAGGCCGTGTGAACATACCCTTAGGGGAAATTTAAAAATGTAACTTTTTTTGCTGCAATTCATTTGTAATACATTTTCTTCTGTAACACAGAAGGTTTTACCAGAGAAACACAACTCAATATTCATTGCCCAGCTCTGCAGTTTTTACAAATATCCCACATGTGGCCCTAGTGTGGTAATGGACTGAAACACAGGCCTCAGAAGCAAAGGAGCACCTAGTGGATTTTGGGGCCGCCTTTTTTTTAGAATATATTTTAGGCACCATGTCAGGTTTGAAGAGATCTTGTGGGGCCAAAACAGTGGAAATACCTCAAAAGTGACGCGGTTTTGGAAACTACACACCTCAAGGTATTTATCTAGGGTTATAGTTAGCATTTTGACATCACAGGTCTTTTGCTATATATTATTGGAGTTTGTCTGTGAAAGTGAAAATCTACTTTTTTTTTAAACAATATAAAAAAAAATTATATTTGCAAGGAATAAAGAATAAAAAGCACCCCCAAAACTTGTAAAGCTACTTCTCCCGATTACAGCACTACCCATATCTGGTAATAAACTGCAGGGATCAGAAGGGAAGGAGCGCCATTTGGATTTTGGAGCGCAGATTTTCTGGATTGGTTTTCAGTGCCATGTCGCGTTTGCAACACCTTGGAGGAAGCAAAACAGTGGAAACCCCCCAAAAGTGACCCCATTTTGGAAACTACACCCCTCAAGGAATTTTTCTAGGGGTATAGTTAGCATTTTCACTCCACAGTTTTTCTGCTGAATTTAGTGGAATTAGACCGTGAAAATAAAAAAAAAAATTCTGAAAAAACATAGAAATGTTAAATTTTTACAATGAATAAAGGAGAAAAAGTGCCCCAAAATTTGTAAAGCAATTTCTCCTGATTACAGCAATACCCCATATGTGGTAATAAACTGCTGTTTGGACCCACGGCAAGACTCAGAAGGGAAGGAACAATATTTGGCTTTTGGAGCTCAAATTTAGCTGGAATAGATTTGTCATGTTGCATTTGCAAAGCCCCTGAGGTACCAAAACAGTGGAAACACCCCAAAACTGACCCCATTTGGTAAATTACACCCCTTAAGGAATCTATCTAGGGGTATAGTGCGCATTTAGACCCCACAGGTCTTTTGCAGAATTTATTAGAATTAGGCCGTGAAAATGAATATCAAAATTTTTTCCCCAAAAATGTTGCATTTTTTCATTTTCACAAAGGTCTTTTGCAGAATTTATTAGAATTGGGCCGTGAAAATGAATATCAACATTTTTTCCACAAAAATGTTGCATTTTTTCATTTTCACAAAGGATAAAGGAGAAAAAGCACCCCAACATTTGTAAAGCAATTTCTCCCAAGTACGGCAATACCCCACGTGGTCATATATGCTTTTTCAGTAGAAATTAATTAACCCTTTCAGGACTGATCCACTTTTTGCTTTTCCATTTTAGTTTTTCCCTCCCCGCTTTCCAAGAGCCATAACTTTTTTATTTTTCCATCGGTAGAGTGGTGTCAGGGCTTATTTTTTTACGGTAGGAGTTGTAGTTTCTAGTGACATCATTTAAAGTAAGAAATAATGTACTGGGAAACTGAAAGAAAATTCTTTGCAGGCTGAAATTGGAAAAAGCTGCGATTCCTCCATTATTTTTTGGGTTTCGTTTTTTACGGCTTTCACCGTGCGGTAAAAACAACAACTTAAATTTATACAGTTTTTTTTTATATATCACTACTTTTACAAAGTAAAAACGGTTTGCTAAGAAAACAAAACATTTTGTTTCACCATATTCCGAGAGGCATCAGTTTTTTTATTTTTTGGTTGATTGAGCGGTGTGAGGGCTTATTTTTTGCGGGACCAGCTGTAGTTTTTATTGGTACATATTTTTTTACATACAACTTTTTGATCACTTTTTATGATTTTTTTTTTTTTAAAGGTGACCAAAAAACAGAGATTTTGGCGTTTTAAATTCTTTATTTTTTAGGGCGTTCCCAGTGTGAGTTAAATAATGGTATATTGTAATAGTTCGGACTTTTACGGATGCAGCAATACTCAGTTTGTTTTTTTATTTTTTACATTATTTTTGAGGAAACATGGGAATAGGGGATTTTTTTGGACTTTAAATATATTATATATTTTTTTAACTAATAATAACTTTTTTTACTTTGTTTTTTTTTACATATTTTATTAATCCCCCTAGGGGACTGGAACGAGTGATCATTAGATCGCTGGTACAATACACTGCAATACCAATGTATTGCAGTATAATGTAATTTTTACAGGCTCTTGTAACAGCGCGATCACTGTTCCTGTTCGTTAGTCGCTGTGTATTACAGCTGACACCTGCAGAATATGGGGCGGGCGCAGCGCATGAGCCCGCTCCATATATAACCCCCGTGCACCACGACATGCTATTAAGTCGTGGTGTGCAAAGTCGTTAATGCGCAGCGAATGGTGCAAAGTGAAAATTAAAATTTTCCACTGATATGCCATTTTAATACAGAATATGTTATGCCCAGTTTGTGCCACTGAAGACAAATACCTCATACAATGTTGAGCGGGTTCTCCAGGATATAAAATGTCATATACAGTGAAGGAAATAAGTATTTGATCCCTTGCTGATTTTGTAAGTTTGCCCACTGTCAAAGACATGAACAGTCTAGAATTTTTAAGCTAGGTTAATTTTAGCAGTGAGAGATAGATTATATTAAAAAAAAAAAAGAAAATCATATTGTCAAAATTTATATAGATTTATTTGCATTGTGCACAGAGAAATAAGTATTTGATCCCTTTGGCAAACAAGACTTAATACTTGGTGGCAAAACCCTTGTTGGCAAGCACAGCAGTCAGATGTTTTTAGTAGTTGATGATGAGGTTTGCACACATGTTAGATGGAATTTTGGCCCACTCCTCTTTGCAGATCATCTGTAAATCATTAAGATTTCGAGGCTGTCGCTTGGCAACTCGGATCTTCAGCTCCCTCCATAAGTTTTCGATGGGATTAAGGTCTGGAGACTGGCTAGGCCACTCCATGACCTTAATGTGCTTCTTTTTGAGCCACTCCTTTGCTGCCTTGGCTGTATGTTTCGGGTCATTGTCGTGCTGGAAGACGCAGCCACGAGCCATTTTTAATGTCCTGGTGGAGGGAAGGAGGTTGTCACTCAGGATTTGACGGTACATGGCTCCATCCATTCTCCCATTGATGCGGTGAAGTAGTCCTGTGCCCTTAGCAGAGAAACACCCCCAAAACATAATGTTTCCACCTCCATGCTTGACAGTGGGGACGGTGTTCTTTGGGTCATAGGCAGCATTTATCTTCCTCCAAACACGGCGAGTTGAGTTAATGCCAAAGAGCTCAATTTTAGTCTCATCTGACCACAGCACCTTCTCCCAATCACTCTCAGAATCATCCAGATGTGCATTTGCAAACTTCAGACGGGCCTGTACATGTGCCTTCTTGAGCAGGGGGACCTTGCGGGCACTGCAGGATTTTAATCCATTACGGCGTAATGTGTTACCAATGGTTTTCTTGGTGACTGTGGTCCCTGCAGCCTTGAGATCATTAACAAGTTCCCCCCGTGTAGTTTTCGGCTGAGCTCTCACCTTCCTCAGGATCAATGATACCCCACGAGGTGAGAGTTTGCATGGAGCCCCAGATCAATGTCGATTGACAGTCATTTTGTATGTCTTCCATTTTCTTACTATTGCACCAACAGTTGTCTCCTTCTCACCCAGCGTCTTACTTATGGTTTTGTAGCCCATTCCAGCCTTGTGCAGGTCTATGATCTTGTCCCTGACATCCTTAGAAAGCTCTTTGGTCTTGCCCATGTTGTAGAGGTTAGAGTCAGACTGATTAATTGAGTCTGTGGACAGGAGTCTTTTATACAGGTGACCATGTAAGACAGCTGTCTTTCATGCAGGCACCAAGTTGATTTGGAGCGTGTAACTGGTCTGGAGGAGGCTGAACTCTTAATGGTTGGTAGGGGGTCAAATACTTATTTCTCTGTGCACAATGCAAATAAATATATATAATTTGGACTATGTGATTTTCTTTTTTTTTTATATATAATCTATCTCTCACTGGTAAAATGAACCTAGCCTAAAAATTCTAGACTGTTCATGACTTTGACAGTGGGCAAATTTACAAAATCAGCAAGGGATCAAATACTTATTTCCTCCACTGTATGTGGATGTAAGCTGGTGTTTGGGCATGCTGCAGGGCTTAGAGGGGAGGGAGCGCCATTTAGCTTTTGGAGTGCAGATTTTGCTTGGTAATAGTTCTGTTTGGGGTTTTGCTGGTATTTCAGTTAATAATGTGGGGGTATATGTAATCTGGGCAGAGTACATCAGGGCATAATAAGGGGGTATAATCATGCGGTAAATAAATAATAATTCATAGATATGTGGCCGGTGTCGCACTGATCAATGGTGCCCGATCTTATGCGCTTTTGGACACTCTGCACAATTTCTGTCGCCATATTCTCAGAGCCAGAACTTTTTTATTTTTTCTCCACCGGAGGTGTGTGAAGGCTTATTTGTTGCGGAACAATCTGTAGTTTTCACTGGTACCATTTTAGGGTACATACGATTTTATTATCACTTTTTATTTAAAAAAATTTGGCAAGTAAAGTGGCAAAAAAGCATAAATTCTGACAATGTTTTTTTGTCCGTTTTATTTTTACATTGTTCATAACTTTTTTATTTTTCAGTCAAATAAGCTTGTGTAAGGCGACCGTAAAAAGTCCCGTAATTACGGGTGACTACGTGTGTGCCCCCGTAATTATGGGAGAGTTGCTTGGCGACGTCAGTAAATAGTCACTGTCCTGGGTGCTGAAAGAGTTAAACGATCGGCAGTAACTGTTTCAGCACCCTGGACAGTGGCTACCGATCACAATATATACAAAGCTGCAAAAAAAAAAAAAAGACGTTCATACTTATGCAGAACTCCCTGCTTCTTCCTCCAGTCCGGCCTCCTGGGATGACGTTACAGCCCATATGACCGCTGCAGCCAATCACAGGCCAATCACTGGCTGCAGCGGTCACATGGACTGTCTCGTCATCCAGGCAGGTCGGACTGGATGTCAAGAGAGGGACGCATCACCAAGACAACGGCCGGGTAAGTATGAATTTCTTTTAATTTTATTACGGAAAGGGCTGTCCCTTCTCTCTATCCTGCACTGATAGAGAGAAGGGCTGCCGATTACTGCAGTGCAATTTTGCAGCCAAAAACGTGCCCGTAAATACGGGTGGAATACGGGTGACACCAGACCCGTATGTACGGGCACGGGTCCGTAAATACTGGTGCAATACGGGTCGAATACGTGTGACCAAGGACCCGTATTTACGCCAGTATTTACGGGTGGAAAAAAATACGGTCGTGTGCATGGGGCCTAAGGCCACGGGCAGCCGGCCGCTTTTCCGAGCCGTGCTCCCATTATGAAGTATAGCAGCACGGCCCGTAAAATAAAAAAATAGAACATGTTCTATTTTTTTAACGGCACGTGCACCTTCACGTGAGAACACGGGAAGGTACCCGTGGCTAACAGAAGTTCTATGGGCCCGTTATTTCGGGTCGTAATTACGACCCGCAATAACGGGTGTTTTTACGGTCGTGTGCATGAGGCCTAAGGGCTTGTTTTTTGCAGGAGGGGTTGTAGTTTTTATTGGTACTATTTTATAGTACATGCAACATTTTGATCACTTTTTATTCTATATTTTAGGAGGGGTGATTACCAAAAAAATAGTTATTCTGTTTTTCAATTACTTTTTTTGCGGTGTACATCGTGCGGGAAAAATAATATTATAGTTTTATAGTTCGGATCGTTACGAACGCGGTGATACCAAATACTGTATGTGTAATTTTTTTTTTAACATATTCATTTTTTTCCTATAATAAAATACTTATCATAGAAAAAAAAGCAGTTTTTGTAACTTATAACTTGTTTTTACACTTTTATAAAACATTTTTATTACTTTTTTTTTATTTTTTACTTGTTTTACTTGCAGACCAGCAGCACTGATATCAATGGGGAGATGTTTGGAGGCGTTCAGCCCCCTGTATTTTTAGCCATTTTTAAGAGAGTTTACGGCCCGAAAAACGGTTGAAAATAAGCCGTATGAACATACCCTACTGATTCCCGTTGAAATCAATGGGAGGCAAAAGCAAAGCGTTTTCAGTGCTGATTCAGCGTGCAAAATACGCTGTGTGAACACAGCCTTAAAAAGTAAAACAAAATATAAGGTAAACCCAGATTCAAGACACAGCTCAGCAAATTCAATACTAAAGTCCTGGCTTGAATATTGGTTTGAATGGAGCCATGGCCGGCCTTAGCTATGTCGCACAGGGCGCCGGCCGCCATGCTGTAAGGGGGCGCCAGTGTGTACGAGCAGAAGAGAGGAGAAATGTTCCTCCCTCTGCACTGCTGCGTGAAGTGAGCACTGATTGGAGGAGCAGCAGGTGCTTCTGTCTGCTCCACCAATCGGCACAGCCTGTACTGCAGTGTCACACACACTCAGCACCTCACCAGCTCCTTCCTGCTGTGCTGCTGCCCCAGTGAAGACTCCTCCACGGAGCTCCAGACTCAGGTAAGAAGAGCAGCAGCTTTAGCTTAATTTATGTCTATTTATATGCAGTGTGAGGGAGGGGGAGAGAGGGGGCTTTTAGTGATGTGTAACAGGATGTTTTTTTTAAAAGATCGATTTTGTGGGGGAGGGGAGACTAGGTTAGAGGTACTTTGTGTGTGTATTTTTTACAGATCGATTTTGAAGGTGAGGGGACATTGCCATAAATGCTATAGGAGTGTGGGGGGATTCTTTATAAATGTATTTTGTGAGGAGGGGACTTCTGTATAGTTTATTTTGTGGTGCTGGAGCTTATTATGAATCATGGGGGAGGGGAACTTAGCGTTATGTATGGGGAGAAAGGATTCTTTAGGGTACGGCCACACGGAGCGGCCCTCACACTGTCGCAATGCGGCCAACAACCGCGCTGGCACTATGTAGGAGCGGCTGTCCAATACCTCGTTACGGGGTATTCCGGTTACATTCACACGCACTGCCGCTCCATTCATTCTCTATGGGAGCGCCGGAGATAGCCGAGTGCAGTGTTCTGCTTTTTCCGGCGCTCCCATAGAAAATGAATAGGAGGTAAGTTGTTGTAATTTGCAAAATCGTGCGGCCATAAAGGGTGTATTCATTCATGGCCGCATGTTAACGCGGGTAAACCGTCCCTTTATCTGCAAAATCGTGCGGCCATGAATTAATACACCCTTTATGGCCGCACGATTTTGCAAATTACAACAGCTTACTCCCTGTTCATTCTCTATGGGAGCGCCGGAAAAAGCAGAACACTGCACTCGGCTATCTCCGGCGCTCCCATAGAGAATGAATGGAGCGGCAGTGCGCATGAGCGTGTAACCGGAATACGTGCGGCCACTAACAGGCTGTTTGACAGCCGCACTGAACATGGTGCCGGCGTGGTTGTTAGCTGCG
Organism: Rhinoderma darwinii; assembly: GCF_050947455.1. Lineage (NCBI taxonomy): Eukaryota > Metazoa > Chordata > Amphibia > Anura > Rhinodermatidae > Rhinoderma > Rhinoderma darwinii. Next base: position 372,155,610 of record NC_134689.1, read on the forward strand.
TTGCGACCGTGTCAGGGCCACTCTGTGTGGCCTTACCCTTAGGCTGGATTCACACGAGCGTGTGCCTTTTGCGCACGCAAAAAACGCTGCGTTTTGCCTGCGCAAAATGCATTTGACAGCTGCGTGTGTCAGTCCCGTATGATGCGCGGCTGTGTGCTTTTTGCGCAGCCGCCATCATTATGACACTCCATTTGGATGTTTGTAAACAGAAAAGCACGTGGTGCTTTTCTGTTTTCATTCATCCTTTTCACAGCTGTTGCGCGAATCACGCTGTTCGCATGGAAGTGCTTCCGTGTGGCATGCGTGGTTTTCGCGCACCCATTGACTTCAATGGGTGCATGATGCGCAAAAAACGCTCAAAGAACGGACATGTCGTGACTTTTACGCAGCGGACTCACGCAGCGTAAAAATCACACACATGTCTGCACGGCCCCATAGACTAATATAGGTCCGTGCAACGCGCATGAAAATCACGCGCGTTGCACAGACGTAATTCCCGTTCGTCTGAATAAGCCATTAGAGATAATATTTGTGGGGGAGAGCAACTTGATTGTAAGGGTAGGAACACACAGGGCGGATACGTAAAACAACACAGTGTATACGTCCTGAGAACCGCAGGGAATTTCACCTGAAAAACAGCACCAAATTTTGGTGTCGTTTTTTGGTTGGAAAGACTGCAGAAATAAATTTTAAAAAAAAGCTAATAATCCCAGCCGTAGTCCCTCTCTCTCTCTCTGAGCGTAGCCCCGCCTCCTGCGATGACGCTGTCGTCCATGTGACCGCTGCAGCCTTTGATTGGCTGCAGCTGTCACATGGGATTCATCGTCATCCCTGGAGGCTGGGCTACGCTCAGAACAGAATACGCATCACTATAACTACGGCCGGGTGTATTACCCTTTTTTTTTCTCATTTGAGATTAACGATAAGCAAAGTTTTTATCATTGATCTTCCCCTTTGTTAACACTGACCAAATATCATTATAATTGGTCAGAAACTGGCGAATCATGATAATTGGCTAAACTAAATAGGCCTGTAATGGGGGTATATTCAGGCTTAGTGCCTAGGGCAGCGTGAGTTGCTAAAGACGCAGATACTATTGAACACTATAGCGGAGCAGGGAGGTATCTCACTGCTCTGCGATCTACTAGGCTGGTGGTTCCCAGCATGAGGTTCCCATGAGAACCCTCCAGGGGGGCCGCGACACTCCCCTGGACAACTGCCACGGACGTGCTTTCTCTCCTCCTCCTCATAGCGCAAAGTGGATGTGAGTAGGAGGAGGAGATTTTTTTGCAGAACCCCTGTAGATGGCACCCCCGACTAAATGGACAGAGACGTCAGGGGCTTCTCCTGGAGTGGAATCCCCGGTCACAGCGTCGGCAACGCTGAGGACAGGGATTCCGCTTCAGGAGTTAGTTGCCCCTGATGTCATTGTTCACATATGGACAGAGACATCAAGCACTCCGTCAAGGAGCGGAATCCCCAGCCACAGGGAGCTACAGTGGCGCTATCTACAGGAAGGGAGTGCTACCTACACAGGGTGTGTGTGGCACTACCTACAAGGGTGTGTGTGGCACTACAAGGGATCTGTGTGGCACTACTTACAAGGGGGCTGTGCGGCAAGGGGGGTATTTGTGGCACTACTTACTAGGGATGCACAATGCATCGAAACTTCGATACTGTGCATCCCCAAATGGTTTGAGCCACACAGCTAAGTATAGTAATACATGATGAATGAGAGCGGGGCTGCGGCTGTGTAATACAGCCATTGCCCCGCTCCTGAGTCCTGACAAGAGCGCGCAGCGAGGATGATGCGATGCGGCCAGCGCTGCACTAATGAGCGGCGGCACTGAAGACAGAACATGGCGGCTGCACTGCAAAACACCCCCATGTTCTGTCTTCGGTGTCTGCGCCGCCGCTCATTAGTGCAGCGCCCGCCGCATTACCTCATGCTGACCGCGCGCGCACTTCTGTCAGGAGCGGGGCAATGACTGTATTACACAGCCGCAGCCCCGCTCTATAACGGCGGAGATCAGAGAAACCGCTCATCTCCGCCGCTATTCTCCTGAATGCTGCGATCAAAGCTGACTGCAGCATTCAGGGGAAAGTGAGGAGGGGGGATTACCCTTGTATCGCGTCACAGGGAATTCCTGTGATTCGATCGAGGGCCATACCATATATGGGCAGACAGCCCAGGGTCCATTGAAGGACCCCAGGGCCGTCTTACCATATTTCCTGTTGTTAGGGCATTCTTAGGTATGTCCTAACAACTGCCTGTGTACTATACATACACAGGCTAATGTACTGGCATATATCTGATATATGCCAGTATATTAAAGTTTAAAAATAAAGTAAAAACATAAAGTAATGTTAAATTTAAAAAAATACACATACGCCTTTTTTACAATAAGCATTAAAATAAATCTCAATACATAAAATACACACACATTCAGTATTGGCGCGGACGTAATAACCTGCACAACAATTTTTTTGCATAATTTATGATGTGTACGCTGTAAAAAAAAATTTTTAAAAAACTTCTTTCACTTATTAATGTGGGGCACGAGGTGTGATGAATTTAACCTCCATGTGCCTCAAATTAATAGTAATTAACCCCATAATGTACCTTACACTTAAACCCATTATGAGAAACATGATGGGGTTAATTACTATTAATGTGAGGCACATGGAGGTTAAATTCAGCATCACACCTCGCGCCTCACATCAGAAAATGGAAGAACTTTTTTTTATTACTGTTGGCAAAGTATCGTTTTGGTATCGAAATTGCAATACTACACAAAGTATCGGTATCGAAGTCCAAATTCAGGTATCGTGACATCCCTATTACCTACAAAGGGGCTGTGTTGCACGACCTACAGGGGGCTGTGCAGCAAGGGGGCTGTGTGGCACGACCTACAAGGGGGCTGTGTGGCACGACCTACAAGGGGGCTGTGTGGCACGACCTACAAGGGGGCTGTGTGGCACTACCTACAATGGGCTGTGTGGTACTATCTACAGGGGGCATCTGTGAGTGGCGGGCTGATGGTCATTTTACTGTGAGTGGGGGCTGATGGTAGTTTTACTGTGAGTGGGGGGCTGATGGTAGTTTTACTGTGAGTGGGGGGCTGATGGTCATTTTACTGTGAGTGGGGGCTGATGGTAGTTTTACTGTGAGTGGGGGGCTGATAGTCATTTTACTGTGAGTGGGGGCTAATGGTCGTTTTACTGTGAGTGTGGGCTGATGGTAGTTTTACTGTGAGTGGGGGGCTGATGGTCATTTTACTGTGAGTGGGAGCTGATAGTAGTTTTACTGTGAGTGGGGGGGGGCTGATAGTCATTTTACTGTGAGTGGGGGGCTAATGGTCGTTTTACTGTGAGTGGACGGGCTGATGGTCATTTTAGGGTATGTTCACACGGCAGCCTCCGTTACGGCTGAAATTCCGGAGCTGTTTTCAGCAGTAATGGCATGTGCAGGCGCTTTTCGCTGCGTCCATTACGGACGTAATTGGAGCTGTTTTTCCATGGAGTCAAGGGAAAACGGCTCCAATTACGTCTCAAGAAGTGACAGGCTTTTCTTTGACGCGGGCGTCTCTTTTACGCGCCGTCTTTTGACAGCGGCGCGTTAAAAAAATGACCGTCGGCACAGAATATCGTAAGACCCATTCAAATGAATGGGCAGATGTTTGCCGACGCTTTTGAGCCGCATTTTCGGACGTAATTCGGGGCTAAAAACGCCCGAATTACGTCCGTAAATAGTGTGTGTGAACCCAGCCTTACTGTGAGTGGAGAGGCTGATGGGCATTTTACTGTGAGTGGGGGGCTGATGGTCATTTTACTGTGAGTGGAGGGGCTGATGGTCATTTTACTGTGAGTCCCCCACAGGTGGTTTCCACCTCTGACCTCCAATTGAAATTAATAGTAGGAAGAAAATAGCTGTGGCGCTCGTTTGGAGCTTTTTTTGCTGTGTCTTTTGCATTCGCTTCAACGGCTTAAAAACAACGCTAAAAAAACCCCATCAAATAACGCTGTCAATTCAAAATCAGATTTTTTTCTGCCTTACAAAAAACGCTGTGTGAACATACCCTAAGAATGTAGTGCTTATTTTTAGCTATTTTCTGTCTTTCTCTAAACAATTTTTGGTAGGGGGGCCCTGAGGATTTTTTTTTTTCCAGGGGTGGCTCAAGTCCGAAAAGGTTGGGAAACTCTGTGTCAGGCTACAGCGGCGCCTGCAGCCTATGAGGCGCAGGGACAGGATCCCTGCACAGTCGACGTGATGACATCTCTGGATCAAGCCGGCCTACGCAAGGATCCTGTCAGGTGGAGGTGGGGGCAGTATGGCACTGTCTACAAGGGGGAGGTGGGGGCTGTATGTCACTTTCTACAATGGGGAGGTGGGTGCTGTATGACACTGTCTACAAGGGGGCGGTGGGGGGCACTGTGTACAAGAGGGAGGTGGGGCTGTATGACAATACAAGGGTTTGATGGGGGGCTGTATGGCACTACAAGGGGCAGATGGGGGCTGTATGACATTACAAGGGGCAGATGGCGGCTGTATGGCACTGTCTACAAGGAGGAGGCGGGGGATTATGGCACTGTCTACAGGGAGGCTGTACGGCACAATCTACAGGGGGCACTTTCTACTAGGGGGGCTGTGGGGGCATTATACTCCGTGGAGGACATCATACTGTGTAGGGGCACTACAGGGGGCAATATAATGTGTGTGGCACTTAGGGGGCATAACACTGTGTGGGCACAATTAGAGGACAAAATACTGTGTCCTTGAAGGCGTTATAATATATTACATTATTAAATATTATTATTATACTGTGTGTGGGGCACTAAAGGGGCATTACACTGTGTGGGGGCACTATATAGGGCATTATACTGTGGGGAGGAATTATGCTTTTTTATGGGGCATTTTTTATAATGGCGTGGGGCGCCGAAAGATAATTTTGCACGGGGCGCCATCTACCCTAAGGCCGGCCCTGAATGGAGCCATCCTGTATTTGGTGATTTGGATCCACACATGGTCTCCATGACAACCCTGCAACTGACAAAAATCACAGCAGGAAGTTGGCAGTTTTACTACATGGGCTTTGGGCCTGTGTCTTGAAGCGATCATATCTCCGCACAGAAGTAAGTTATTAATGATCTTTTTCACGTTTTCAGTGTACATTAAGGGTATTTTGTCTTCTGGTGGACATCTCTTTACTATCAGGACAGGTTATTTGTAACATGACTTATGTAAGCCATAACACCTATAGAACAGATCCCTCTTTGGCTAGGGCTACATGATAAAATACAATCGCCCACAAAGCGACTTCAGTGCTTCGCTATAGAAACAAAGTCAGGAGGTTCCTTGCAACTATGGCATAAAGTCCGCCATTGGTTGACATTTTTTTTACGGTTGCAAAGTCACTTGCGACTTTTTCTTCCATTGGGAAACATGAAGAGGGAATTGCTAAGCAAAATGCGCCAAGAAAGTGGAGTAAATAGCCTTACACCAAATTAATTATGTTTTAGACACTTTTTGCACCATCTTTGACAATTTAAAAAGTGTCTAGGAAAAGCAGTGTGGTTAAGAGGAGTTGTAAAAGAGGGCAAATTTCTAAACATCTAGCGCCATTTTCTGGTGCAAAATATTGGTTTAAAATAAATAGCCGCCAGGAGGTAACAAAAGAAAGAGAAAAGTGTCTTGCCAGTTGTGCCAAATGTATCATTCTCCATGCACTGTTCTGCCAAATTTGGCGCAGTTTCTAATTGTCTAGTTGTATCCTGTCTAAAGTCTTTTTTACACCATCCGACACTCGGCCGGTGAAGCGAGCGCCGATCAACGAGACATCGTTGATAAGCGCTCGCTTGCTCCTGTCTCATGGATCTATGGATAGGGACGAGCGGTCGTTATTCCGTTTACACCGGGAGATGTGCTGCCGACAACGATAATCTTTTACTTTTTTAAAACGATACGACCAGCAGATGATGGAGCGTTTGCTCATTTCTCTGCTGATCGCTTCCTTGTTTACACAGGGCAATTATGGACAACGAGCGTTATATGAGCGCTCGTCTGCACGATAATTGCCCAGTGTAAAACCCCCTTAACATTACAACAGCAAGGGATATGTTCACACGCAAATTCAAAAACGTCTGAAAATACAGAGCTGTTTTCAAGGGAAAAGAGCTCCTGATTTTCAGATGTTTTTTAAGCCACTCATGATTTTTGCTGCGTTTTTCGCTGTGTTTTTTACAGCCGTTTTTGGAGCTGTTTTCTATAGAGTCTATGAAAGCGACCGCGTAAAAAAACGGCCCGTCGGAACAGAACGCAGTTTTGCCCATTAAAATTAATGGGCAGATCTTTGGAGGCATTCTGCTTCCGATTTTTCGGGCGTTTACGGACCGAAAAACGGCCATAAATAAGCCATGTGAACATACCCTAAGGGTCCATTCAGACCTTGACACTGTGTTTTTGGATGCAGTTTTTAAAGCACCTCAACCGAAACGTCTCAATGGACCGTAAATCTGCCGCATTAAGTTTGGGATAACTCTATGATTTACAGGCGAACCCATGTCACTGCGGAACTCTAACCCTACACACCCAGGGAAAATAAATGTTCTGGGTTTACTTATAAACTATAGCTCTGGGTGGGTTAACCGCTTCATCACCAGGGTATTTTCATATTAATGACCAAACACAGTGGAGATAAGGCCCTTTTCCCACTGCGTTTTTTTACACTGGTTTTGACGCAGAAGCCCTGTTGAAATCCGCACCAAAAAAATGCCCCATATCACCCTCCATTAATTTCAATAGGAAGTAAAGGTGGAATTTTTCCCTAGCGTTTTTTGTCCGCTTCCCCAATCAACTGCTACATGTATATATACCCTTTACATGCTGGTGCGACGGCTATAAAAAAATTTTTGTTAGGTCACCTAAATATTATTTTTATTATGAAAAAGTTCTAAATTTAAAATGCAAACTAAGGCTATGTTCACACGGGGTATTTTGCAGGAGGAATATCTGCCTCAAAATTCAGTTTGGAAGTTTGAGGCAGATATTCCTCTCCCTGCACGCCGATTTTCGTGCCGTTTTTCGCCCGCGCCCATTGAGCGCCGCGGGCATAAAACAGCGCAAAATACGCTTTCTCTGCCTCCCATTGAAGTCAATGGGAGGTCAGAGGCGGAAGCGCCCGAAGATAGGGCATGACGCTTCTTTTTCCCGCGAGGCAGTTTTACTGCTCGCGGGAAAAAGACGCCGACGCCTCCCATTGAAATCAATGGGAGGCGTTCTCGGGCCGTTTTTGCTGAGTTTTGCGACCCGGCTTCCGCGTAAAAAAACTCTGCAAAATACCCCGTGTGAACATAGCCTAAAGCGTCTTTTTTTCTATTTTTTCTTTCAGTTTTAATTATAAATTGTATATAGTTGTAGTAAACAAAGTTTTATTGTAGGTTACCATTTCTGTTAACCTCTTGGCAACATCCACCGTACGTGTACGGTGGATGTGCGCCCTCACAATATAGCGCTTTCTATTGAAGTGAATGGGATAAGGCGGCTGCAATACCTGTGAATCGCCTTTACATCTGTGTCAACGATTCACAGTGAGCAAGTAGAAATGAAGAGTAAGCAGCTATTGATGATCGTTTTTTTGTTTTTTTTTAGGGACTGGATAACCCCTTTAATTACAAAAAAACAGTATAAGGCCGGATTCACACGAGCGTGTGCGATTTGGCAACGCAAAAAATGCGCTGTTTTGCGCGCGCAAAAGGCACTTAACAGCTGCGTGTGTCAGCCCCGTATGATGCGCGGCTGCGTGATTTTCACACAGCCGCCATCATTATGACACTCCGTTTGGATGTTTGTAAACAGAAAAGCACGTGGTGCTTTTCTGTTTTCATTCATAGTTTTACAGCTGTTGCGCGAATCACGCGCGTCCCACGGAAGTGCTTCCATGTGGTGCGCGTGATTTTCACGCACCCATTGACTTCAATGTGCAAAATACGCGCAAAGAACGGACATGTCGTGAGTTTTTCGCAGCGGACTCACGCTGCGTAAAAATCACGCAACTGTCTGCACAGCCCGATAGACTAATATAGGTCCGTGCGACACACGTGAAAATCACGCGCGTCGCACGGACGTATATCCCGTTCGTCTGAATAAGCCCTTACTTTAAGAAATAAACCTTTTACCATTTTTCATGTAAAATAATAAAAAAAAATATGTAATTGGTATTTCCGCATCCGTAAAAATCCAAACTATTAAAATATTACGGAATTTAACGCGCACTGTTATCACCGTAGGAAAAAAAAAATCACTATGTCAGGATTGCTGTTTTTTGGTTACCTTGCTCCTCAAAAAAATTTAATAAAAAGTGATCAAAATGTTGTTTGTACCCCAAAATGGTACCAATAAAGAATACAACTCACCCCGCAAGAAAACAAACCCCAAGGCCGGGTTCCCACATAGCGTAAAATTCCACAGCATTTACAGTAGAAGCAAAGTGGATGAGAAATCGGGGAAGAAACGCAGCGTAAACTTTAAGAAATTGATCTGCGGTGCAGAATTTAATTTCGCAGCATGTCAATTTATGCTGCGTTTTTGTTGATTGTCCACCACAATTTGGTGCGATTTTTGGATGGAATGTACTACGAGTTCCAGGTCAGATACGCTTCGTGGTTTTTACGCAACGTATCCATCCCGTGGGAACCAGGCAAATGCACATGATACTTATTACACGCGGGAAAAACGCAACGTAATACAGTACCAGCATAAACAATGAGATTCCAGGAAATCTACATGCTGCAGTATTTTCCCGCACATAAATTGTCCTGCGGTGCGGATTTTAAAATTACGAATTCTATCTGCCTAGTGCAGAGGAAAATCGCACCAAAACATGCAGCATGAAAACACTGCAATTTACGGTACAGCAAAGCGAATGAGATTTAGCAAATCTTAGCCACATCAATTTAGGCTGTGTATTCTAAACGGAGATGCTGCATTTTTGGCCCATAGACTTGAATGTGGAGCATAAATTCCACACTAAAATATGCAAGTTACGTTTTATACAGCGTTTACACAGCGGAAACACAGTTGAAAACCGCTGAAAATCTGAAGGTGCACATACAGTTTGCTATAATCAATTCTTGACACTAAACCGCAGCGTTTCTGCAGCAATGTGCGCAGCAAAAATGCACTATTTGCTGAGGATTTCTGAGAAAGATTTGTAACCATTTTTTGACATAAAAAACTGCAGTGTATCCGGTGTGTGGGAAGATACCCTAAGGCCGGGTTTACATGAGCGTGTGTGTTTTGCGCACGCAAAAAACGCGGCGTTTTGCGTGCGCAAATGGCACTTAACAGCTCCGTGTGTCAGCCCCGTATGATGCGCGACTGCGTGATTTTCGCGCACCCGCCTTCATTATGACACTCCGTTTGGATGTTTGTAAACAGAAAAGCACGTGGTGCTTTTCTGTTTTCATTCATCCTTTTCAGTGCTGTTGCGCGAATCATGCTTGTCCCACGGAAGTGCTTCCGGTGACATGCGTGGTTTTCACGCACACATTGACTTCAATGGGTGCGTGATGCGCGAACAGTGCACAAATATAGAACAGGTCGTGAGTTTTTCGCAGCGGACTCACGCTGCGTAAAAATCATGCACCTGTCTGCACGGCCACATAGACTATCAGAAGTCTGTGCGACGCGCGTGAAAATCTCGCGCGCTGCACGAACGTATAACACGCTCGTGTAAATGAGACCTAAGGGTCAGGTCACACTGCATTTTTTGGTGCTTATATTGACGTGGTGCGATTTTAACAGCTCTGAATCAGCGCCCTAAATCGCCCCGCATTGATTTTAAAGAGAGGCAGATGCAGTGTTTTTCCTGGGCGGCATTCTTTTTCTTTGGAGTTTCTTTGGTTTCCACCTCTGACCATTAAGGGCAATGGGAGGCAGAAAAATAACCGCAATGCTCGTTAAAAGTAATTTCTGCCTCTTCTTTTTTTTATTTTTTAAAAGAGACTCTGTCACCACATTATAAGTGGCCTATCTCCTACATAAAGAGATCAGCGCTATAACCTAGATGACAGCAGTGTTTTTTATTTACAAACAACGATCTGTTTTCACCACTTTATCATTGATTTTAGATTTATGCTAATGAGTTGCTTAATGCCCAAGTGGATGTGTTTTTACTTTAGACCAAGTGGGCGTTGTGCAGAGGAGTGTATGACGCTTACCAATCAGTGACCAATCAGCGTCATGCACTCCTCTCCATTCATTTAGGCAGCACATAGGGATCCTTTTAGGTTGTGCGGTCTTATACTAACACATTAACGATACTGAAGTGTTTAGACAGTGAATAGACATTCCGCGGGATGTCTATTCACAATCTATGCATTTCGTTACTGTTTCTGTGGTAGTTACAGCAGAGGAAGTGTAATCTCGCGTGATTACGCCGTAAATGACAGGTTACAACGAGATTACGCTTCCTCTGCTGTAACTACTACAGACAGAGTAACGAAGTGCAGAGATTGTGAATAGACATCCCGTGGAATGTCTATTCACTGTCTAGAACGAGGAGAGAAAAAGCCACGGCGCCACTTGGTATGGATCAAGAAGGTAATGTAAGAGGGTGAAGAATATAAATGCTCACCGTGTGAGTTAGAAGAGTAGAGCACTGGGGTCCACGGGGTAGCTGCTGCCAGATCCGGGCCGGTCGCCAAGGAGACCGCTTGGGTACGAGGATTGCAGATAAAAAATAGGATCTATACGGCGCTGCTAATAGTTGCGGACAGAAACGATTACTAAGATCGGGTGAATAGTTTTGTAAAAAACTGTTTTAATTGCAACGCGTTTCAGCACCGAACCGGCGCTTTCATCAGGCATGAGGTTACAGAAGAAAAGAGACAAGTTTATATAGCGCCAGTTCAGACTGGATAATTGCACAAAAAACCGCGAAAACGCAGCAGCGGGTCAAAGTTCAAAAGTACAATCCAATAAAACATATCATAATATAAATACATAGAGGACAGATAAAAAGTATATATAATAAAAAGGCTGTGTACTCTACAAAAAAATGTTTTGGAGCGTAGCAAGTTTAAAAAGAAAAATGTGTAAAATAATGTCATAGTTTAATTAATTTTACGTACTTTTCTGTTTATAAACATCCAAACGGAGTGTCGTAATGATGGCGGCTGCGCGAAAATCACGCAGCCGCGCATCATATGGGGCTGACACACGGAGCTGTTAAGTGCCGTTTGCGCACGCAAAACGCCACGTTTTTTGCGAGCGCAAATTGCACACGCTCGTGAGAATCCGGCCTTAGGGCGGGTTCACACATGGCGGAATTTCACTTAAATTCCGCTGCGGACACTCCGCAGCGTTAATCCGCAGCGGAGCCGTTTCTCCATTGACTTTCACTTTAATTTAGCAGTGTTCGTTTACACGATGCGTACAATTCCGCTGCGGAGCATAGGCTGCGGAGCGGAATTTGGTGTCCGCAGCATGCTCTGTCTGTTGCGGAGCAGTGGCGGACTGGTTGCGGACTCATGGCGGAATTTCTCCATTGACTTCAATGGAGAGTCAAAATTCCGCAATGAAGTCCGCAGATCTTATGTGTGCTGCGGAGCGTATTGTTTTTGCTACCATGACATTTCTTCATTCTGGCTGGACCTATGTATTTCTAGGTCTACAGCCAGACTGAGGAAGTCAATGGGGCTCCCGTAATGACGGGAGCGTTGCTAGGAGACGTCTGTAAATAGTCACTGTCCAGGGTGCTGAAAGAGTTACGCGATCGGCAGTAACTGTTTCTGCACCCGGGACAGTGACTACCGATCTCAATATACATGTATCTGTAAAAAAAAATATAAGTTCATACTTACCGAGAACTCCCTGCGTCTGTCTCCAGTCCGGCCTCCCAGGATGACGTTTCAGTGTAAGTGACGGCTGCAGCCAATCACAGGCCAAGCACAGGCTGCAGCGGTCACATGGACTGGAGCGTCATCCAGGGAGGTCGGGCCGGATGCCGAAAGAGGGACGCGTCACCAAGACAACGGGCGGTAAGTATGAATTTCTTTGACTTTCACTAGGGAAAGTGCTGTCCCTTCTCTCTATCCTGCACTGAATAGGGAGAAGAGAAGCACTTTTCCTGCAGTCCGCAGCGGCCAGTCCGCATCAATTTTCTGCACATTTTGTGCAGATCCGCTGCAGAATCTGCAACGCAGATTCTGTGCGGCATTGATGCGGACAGTTGCGGAGGAATTCCGCCATGTGTGGTCATGCCCTTATAGTAACACATTAACGATACTGAAGTGTTTAGACAGTGAATACGAGGATTGCAGATAAAAAATAGGATCTATACGGCGCTGCTAATAGTTGCGGACAGAAACGATTACTAAGATCGGGTGAATAGTTTTGTAAAAAACTGTTTTAATTGCAACGCGTTTCAGCACCGAACCGGCGCTTTCATCAGGCATGAGGTTACAGAAGAAAAGAGACAAGTTTATATAGCGCCAGTTCAGACTGGATAATTGCACAAAAAACCGCGAAAACGCAGCAGCGGGTCAAAGTTCAAAAGTACAATCCAATAAAACATATCATAATATAAATACATAGAGGACAGATAAAAAGTATATATAATAAAAAGGCTGTGTACTCTACAAAAAAATGTTTTGGAGCGTAGCAAGTTTAAAAAGAAAAATGTGTAAAATAATGTCATAGTTTAATTAATTTTATTGACAGAAAAAATGTGGATGGTGACATCAGGAAAATGGGGTGGGTAAACGTTGTTTGGCTAAGGGTTGTGTGTATTGTTAGGGAGTACTGCTGTATGTTATGTTTTGTTTACATGTCGCCACGGGAACCAAAAGGGTAACGGAAGCCGACGCGCTCCAAACAGAAGTGGAACGCAAGGTGGAACGCAATACGCGAGAGAAGGATGGGATGCTCAGGCAGGACCGGCGGAGGCTGCCAGGCCGGAACGGAATATGGACATCGGACGGTGGGTGAGTAAAAGATGATTGTCAAATATAGGTGTGTGACAGAAACTAAGATTGATAGACTATTTGAAATAGGGCCGTAAATCAGCAATAGCAGGTGAGAATAGCAGCGGTTGTATGTACACAAACGGAAGGTATGTTTGCATCATGTGTTACATATAGCAGGAAAATTAGTAGATGTTAATGTAGCAAAAGACACATGAAATGCCCTCGGATAAATGTAGTAGTGGACCAAAAAAGGATTTGGAAGTGTTTGGATACTGCCATATTGTGGAGGTCTGAAGGATAGTCGGATTGATTAATCTAAAGATGATTCTGAGATATCATTTAGACCCAAAGGGTGAAGGGTGTTCATTTTAAAAATCCAGTAGTTCTCTCTCTGTTTCAATTTGTTGAATCTACTTGGGACGTCACTGCTGATGTGCTCTATTGGAGTGATATTGATTTTATTGAATTCGCAGTTATGCATATGGAAAAAATGCCTAGAAACACTATGCTTAAGGTATCCGTTATTTATATTGAACCGATGGTTATTAATTCTGGTTCTCAAACACTGAGTGGTTCTACCAATGTATTGCAAATGACACGGACACTCTAATAAATAGATGACATAGGAACTGCCGCAATTCAGGAGAGACTGTATGGTGAAAGTTTCATTGGTGACTGTGGATGTGTAATCTATTTTTCTGTGACTAATGGACTTGCAGCAAAGGCAGCGTGAGTGTCCGCATTTATATGACCCTTTAATACTAGAAAGAAAGTCTGTGTTGGTTTTAGGATGTTTATTTGTTCTGCTGGGGGCCAATATGTTTTTAAGGGATAGGGACCGTCGGAAAGTAATATTAGGTTTACAAAGTAATGTGTCCTTTAAATACGGATCAGTTCTGAGAATGTGCCAATGCTTCGAAAGTATGTTCCTGATTATTTTATTGCCCCTATTGTAGGTGGTGATGAAATTGAGATTGGGATTAGTTGTACCCAATTTCGGAGTTTTACTTGAGGGATTGAGGCAAGATATATGAGTAAGCTTAGAAGCTTTTAATCGTGCACCTTTGATGAGATTTTTTGGGAAACCTTTATCTTTGAACCTTTTTTCAAGGACCGCGCATTCTTTGTCAAAGTCATTGTCAGTACTGCAGTTTTTTCTAATCCTACGGAATTGCCCAAAAGGTACGTTCTTCAACCAGGGACGATGATGGGCGCTTCTGAAGTCAATATAGCTATTGACATCGACTAGTTTAAAGTGTGTTTTAGTTATAAATTTATTTCTGACAATGTCGTGATTAATAGTCAGATCTAGGTAATCTATTGATGTTGGAGAAAAGGTATATGTGAATGCTAGGTCATAATCGTTTTTATTGAGAGTGTCGATGAAACGCATAGCTTCCTCCTCAGTGCCCTTCCACACCAGAAACAGATCATCGATGTATCTTTTGTAAAGTAAAATATTGTTTTTATAGGGGTGTTCGCCATAGATATATGTTTTTTCGAATGCCCCCATGTACAGATTTGCGTAGGAAGGTGCAAAACGGCTGCCCATTGCACATCCCTTTATTTGGTGATAGAAGTTGTTGTCAAAACTAAAGATGTTATGCTTAAGAATAAAGTCGATGCAATTAGCTAAAAAATCGACCTGTGGTTTGGACATGTTGTTAATTTGGGATAGAAATGCCTGGGCTACTTCTATGCCTTTATCATGGGGGATGTTGCTATAAAGTGCGGTTACGTCTGCTGTCAGAAAACAGACTGGGGCTATTGAAGGGTCAAGTTTTAGATCATTTAAGTCTCTGATTAATTGTGTGGAGTCCTTAAGGTGGGAGGGTAGGGTGAGAACAAGTGGTTGGAGATGAAGGTCTATGAAATGTGAGAGATTGCTAGTGAGAGAGTCTATGCCCGAAATGATGGGACGTCCTGGGGGATCTGTTAGTGATTTGTGAATTTTGGGTAAATGGTAAATGAAAGGCATATTCGGAAAAGTGACAGAGAGGAACCTTTTTTCTTTTTTATTTATCAAACCTGATGAGGCTGCTGTTTCAATTAGGTTTTGATATTTAAGTATGTACATAGGTAACGGGTTTATGGACAATTTATTATAAAACGTAGTGTCACTAAGAATCCTAAAAGTTTCTTTTAGGTACTTATCTCTGTCTAGGATGACTATTCCCCCTCCCTTATCAGCTGGGCGGATTACGATATCATTGTTTCTTTGGAGACTCTTCATGGCCTTCCTTTCAAGTATAGTTAAATTGTCAGGGTAAATGGATGGTAAATCAAGAGTTCTGAACTCATTACTTACCAGGGATGAAAAGGTTTCGATCATGGGGCCTTGGTGGTGGGTTGGATAAAAGTTAGATTTTGGTCGAACTTCTACTGAGATAGCCCTTGGTATGGCAGGGTTATCAGGTGGTTCTGTGTCAGTGCTGGGTATGGTGGTGGATTTGGTCATGGCAAAATGTCTGGTGAGGGTGAGCTTCCTTGTGAACCTGTTGAGGTCCATAAAAAGCTCAAAATTGTTAGTTGAGGATGTGGGACAAAATGAAAGACCTTTGTTCAAAAGGCTACATTCATGTGTGTTTAGAGAGTGTAGCGATAAATTAAATATTTTTATTGTTGCTGGACCAGGTTCCTCTTTTTGGTGAGAGATTGATGATGTTTTATGGCGTTTTTTACCTCCTCTTCGTCCTCTGGGTCTGTACCTAGTTTCCTTTTGGTGGAAATTTTTTGAATTTTGGGAAAGAAACTGGTGATAGTTTGAGCTTTGGGGCTCATGATGTATGGAATTAATACGTCCTTGCTCACAATAGTGGGAGTTAATGGAGGTCTGACTAACTGGGAAGGGAGGCCTAAAAAAGACGTCGCTGCATAAGTAATATCCAGAACTGACGTGGCTAAATCAGTGTTAGGATTGATGAGTCCCTGGGTGGTGTTATGACTGAAGAAATGGTCAACAGGGGAGGTTGGATTGGAGGAGTATGGGGTGTCATGGATCGAAAGCTCAAGAAGGGATGGAAAAGGGTTACCATCCTCCTCGTCTATAGAATCGTTGATCAGTGATGCATGTAAAAGGTCAATAATTGGGGGTACCTCCATAGGTTCGGATACAGGGGGTAGCCGGGATAGATGAATTGCCAAATCAGAGGATTTAAAAGCATTCATCGGTATTCTGGGGCTGTATTGGCTAAACCGAGAAGGTATGTTAGGTTGTGGGAACTGATTTAAAGTGGGTATTGTGGCTGTATTAAGACACACATTTTCAGTGACCAAAGATGCGGTATTCATAATTGATTCCCCAATTTTTGTGATTTCATTGGTTTTGTTGGGTCTAGATTTGGTACTATTCCTGAAAGATCTGCTGTAATTCATGACCCTATCCCGTGGGGTGATGTGAATGGGTTTGATCGACATGTTTCTATTTGAAGCGGTGTCATGCTCAGGTATGGTGGTTTTTTTGTGGTCTAGGGAAGGAATGATGTTCTTTTTCCAATCACCAGCAGGGTCAATGGCATAGTCTAGCTGGTCCCTTTTAAATTTTTTAACTTTTCTCAAAATGAGGTCTTTTTCATAAGAGATGAGTCTTCTGCTAGTGGATTCCTCTAGTTTGAGGAAATCACAATGATCGCTGTAGTGTAGTAATTGTTCTTTAGTGATAGAGATGTCAGATAGTAAAGCATTGCTAAGCGAGGTACGCTTAGTGAGCAGTCTTTCAAGAAAGCCTAAATGACATGCGTCTATATGAGACTTCCAATCGTTGCTGAAAGTTGTGTCAGCAGGGTAGGGGTTAGTGATGGATAACCTCAAACCTCTGGGGGTGATATTGGCAGATATATATAACAACAGAAACTGACAGTCAATATTCTGTAAAGCCTCTTTCTTAAGGAGATCCTCAAGAGAAAGGTATAGGTCCGTCATCTTAAGGGTTTCCTCAATGGATGAGGTGTTACTCACTATGTGAGAATGTCCTTGCAAGGTATCGGTCCCAATGGACTCGAGGATGAGACGTTCCCGCAGTCGGTTCCTTTCGTTGGTGAAATCCAACATCGTGGAGGGTGGTTGTAGACGTGAACAAAATATCACCAAACGACGTAGGAGTGGTGGATCAAGTCCGTTCCTGGAGGGTCGTTGTAATTAGGGAGGTAGTTCCAAGTTAGTAGATCCAAAGGTCAGGCTGCCAGTGCAGGAGTCGGCTTGTCACCGGTCACAAACCCGGAGAAAACCCCGGTAGTGATAGGTGCGGTGCTCCTGATGTCGGAGTATCAGCTTTGCAGGGCAGATGCAATCCGAACTAGATCAGAACGAGGAGAGAAAAAGCCACGGCGCCACTTGGTATGGATCAAGAAGGTAATGTAAGAGGGTGAAGAATATAAATGCTCACCGTGTGAGTTAGAAGAGTAGAGCACTGGGGTCCACGGGGTAGCTGCTGCCAGATCCGGGCCGGTCGCCAAGGAGACCGCTTGGGTACGAGGATTGCAGATAAAAAATAGGATCTATACGGCGCTGCTAATAGTTGCGGACAGAAACGATTACTAAGATCGGGTGAATAGTTTTGTAAAAAACTGTTTTAATTGCAACGCGTTTCAGCACCGAACCGGCGCTTTCATCAGGCATGAGGTTACAGAAGAAAAGAGACAAGTTTATATAGCGCCAGTTCAGACTGGATAATTGCACAAAAAACCGCGAAAACGCAGCAGCGGGTCAAAGTTCAAAAGTACAATCCAATAAAACATATCATAATATAAATACATAGAGGACAGATAAAAAGTATATATAATAAAAAGGCTGTGTACTCTACAAAAAAATGTTTTGGAGCGTAGCAAGTTTAAAAAGAAAAATGTGTAAAATAATGTCATAGTTTAATTAATTTTATTGACAGAAATAATGTGGATGGTGACATCAGGAAAATGGGGTGGGTAAACGTTGTTTGGCTAAGGGTTGTGTGTATTGTTAGGGAGTACTGCTGTATGTTATGTTTTGTTTACATGTCGCCACGGGAACCAAAAGGGTAACGGAAGCCGACGCGCTCCAAACAGAAGTGGAACGCAAGGTGGAACGCAATACGCGAGAGAAGGATGGGATGCTCAGGCAGGACCGGCGGAGGCTGCCAGGCCGGAACGGAATATGGACATCGGACGGTGGGTGAGTAAAAGATGATTGTCAAATATAGGTGTGTGACAGAAACTAAGATTGATAGACTATTTGAAATAGGGCCGTAAATCAGCAATAGCAGGTGAGAATAGCAGCGGTTGTATGTACACAAACGGAAGGTATGTTTGCATCATGTGTTACATATAGCAGGAAAATTAGTAGATGTTAATGTAGCAAAAGACACATGAAATGCCCTCGGATAAATGTAGTAGTGGACCAAAAAAGGATTTGGAAGTGTTTGGATACTGCCATATTGTGGAGGTCTGAAGGATAGTCGGATTGATTAATCTAAAGATGATTCTGAGATATCATTTAGACCCAAAGGGTGAAGGGTGTTCATTTTAAAAATCCAGTAGTTCTCTCTCTGTTTCAATTTGTTGAATCTATTTGGGACGTCACTGCTGATGTGCTCTATTGGAGTGATAATTGATTTTATTGAATTCGCAGTTATGCATATGGAAAAAATGCCTAGAAACACTATGCTTAAGGTATCCGTTATTTATATTGAACCGATGGTTATTAATTCTGGTTCTCAAACACTGAGTGGTTCTACCAATGTATTGCAAATGACACGGACACTCTAATAAATAGATGACATAGGAACTGCCGCAATTCAGGAGAGACTGTATGGTGAAAGTTTCATTGGTGACTGTGGATGTGTAATCTATTTTTCTGTGACTAATGGACTTGCAGCAAAGGCAGCGTGAGTGTCCGCATTTATATGACCCTTTAATACTAGAAAGAAAGTCTGTGTTGGTTTTAGGATGTTTATTTGTTCTGCTGGGGGCCAATATGTTTTTAAGGGATAGGGACCGTCGGAAAGTAATATTAGGTTTACAAAGTAATGTGTCCTTTAAATACGGATCAGTTCTGAGAATGTGCCAATGCTTCGAAAGTATGTTCCTGATTATTTTATTGCCCCTATTGTAGGTGGTGATGAAATTGAGATTGGGATTAGTTGTACCCAATTTCGGAGTTTTACTTGAGGGATTGAGGCAAGATATATGAGTAAGCTTAGAAGCTTTTAATCGTGCACCTTTGATGAGATTTTTTGGGAAACCTTTATCTTTGAACCTTTTTTCAAGGACCGCGCATTCTTTGTCAAAGTCATTGTCAGTACTGCAGTTTTTTCTAATCCTACGGAATTGCCCAAAAGGTACGTTCTTCAACCAGGGACGATGATGGGCGCTTCTGAAGTCAATATAGCTATTGACATCGACTAGTTTAAAGTGTGTTTTAGTTATAAATTTATTTCTGACAATGTCTTGATTAATAGTCAGATCTAGGTAATCTATTGATGTTGGAGAAAAGGTATATGTGAATGCTAGGTCATAATCGTTTTTATTGAGAGTGTCGATGAAACGCATAGCTTCCTCCTCAGTGCCCTTCCACACCAGAAACAGATCATCGATGTATCTTTTGTAAAGTAAAATATTGTTTTTATAGGGGTGTTCGCCATAGATATATGTTTTTTCGAATGCCCCCATGTACAGATTTGCGTAGGAAGGTGCAAAACGGCTGCCCATTGCACATCCCTTTATTTGGTGATAGAAGTTGTTGTCAAAACTAAAGATGTTATGCTTAAGAATAAAGTCGATGCAATTAGCTAAAAAATCGACCTGTGATTTGGACATGTTGTTAATTTGGGATAGAAATGCCTGGGCTACTTCTATGCCTTTATCATGGGGGATGTTGCTATAAAGTGCGGTTACGTCTGCTGTCAGAAAACAGACTGGGGCTATTGAAGGGTCAAGTTTTAGATCATTTAAGTCTCTGATTAATTGTGTGGAGTCCTTAAGGTGGGAGGGTAGGGTGAGAACAAGTGGTTGGAGATGAAGGTCTATGAAATGTGAGAGATTGCTAGTGAGAGAGTCTATGCCCGAAATGATGGGACGTCCTGGGGGATCTGTTAGTGATTTGTGAATTTTGGGTAAATGGTAAATGAAAGGCATATTCGGAAAAGTGACAGAGAGGAACCTTTTTTCTTTTTTATTTATCAAACCTGATGAGGCTGCTGTTTCAATTACCACCTGATAACCCTGCCATACCAAGGGCTATCTCAGTAGAAGTTCGACCAAAATCTAACTTTTATCCAACCCACCACCAAGGCCCCATGATCGAAACCTTTTCATCCCTGGTAAGTAATGAGTTCAGAACTCTTGATTTACCATCCATTTACCCTGACAATTTAACTATACTTGAAAGGAAGGCCATGAAGAGTCTCCAAAGAAACAATGATATCGTAATCCGCCCAGCTGATAAGGGAGGGGGAATAGTCATCCTAGACAGAGATAAGTACCTAAAAGAAACTTTTAGGATTCTTAGTGACACTACGTTTTATAATAAATTGTCCATAAACCCGTTACCTATGTACATACTTAAATATCAAAACCTAATTGAAACAGCAGCCTCATCAGGTTTGATAAATAAAAAAGAAAAAAGGTTCCTCTCTGTCACTTTTCCGAATATGCCTTTCATTTAGCCATTTACCCAAAATTCACAAATCACTAACAGATCCCCCAGGACGTCCCATCATTTCGGGCATAGACTCTCTCACTAGCAATCTCTCACATTTCATAGACCTTCATCTCCAACCACTTGTTCTCACCCTACCCTCCCACCTTAAGGACTCCACACAATTAATCAGAGACTTAAATGATCTAAAACTTGACCCTTCAATAGCCCCAGTCTGTTTTCTGACAGCAGACGTAACCGCACTTTATAGCAACATCCCCCATGATAAAGGCATAGAAGTAGCCCAGGCATTTCTATCCCAAATTAACAACATGTCCAAACCACAGGTCGATTTTTTAGCTAATTGCATCGACTTTATTCTTAAGCATAACATCTTTAGTTTTGACAACAACTTCTATCACCAAATAAAGGATGTGCAATGGGCAGCCGTTTTGCACCTTCCTACGCAAATCTGTACATGGGGCATTCGAAAAAACATATATCTATGGCGAACACCCTATAAAAACAATATTTTACTTTACAAAAGATACATCGATGATCTGTTTCTGGTGTGGAAGGGCACTGAGGAGGAAGCTATGCGTTTCATCGACACTCTCAATAAAAACGATTATGACCTAGCATTCACATATACCTTTTCTCCAACATCAATAGATTACCTAGATCTGACTATTAATCACGACATTGTCAGAAATAAATTTATAACTAAAACACACTTTAAACTAGTCGATGTCAATAGCTATATTGACTTCAGAAGCGCCCATCATCGTCCCTGGTTGAAGAACGTACCTTTTGGGCAATTCCGTAGGATTAGAAAAACTGCAGTACTGACAATGACTTTGACAAAGAATGTGCGGTCCTTGAAAAAGGTTCAAAGATAAAGGTTTCCCAAAAATCTCATCAAAGGTGCACGATTAAAAGCTTCTAAGCTTACTCATATATCTTGCCTCAATCCCTCAAGTAAAACTCCGAAATTGGGTACAACTAATCCCAATCTCATTTTCATCACCACCTACAATAGGGGCAATAAAATAATCAGGAACATACTTTCGAAGCATTGGCACATTCTCAGAACTGATCCGTATTTAAAGGACACATTACTTTGTAAACCTATATTACTTTCCGACGGTCCCTATCCCTTAAAAACATATTGGCCCCCAGCAGAACAAATAAACATCCTAAAACCAACACAGACTTTCTTTCTAGTATTAAAGGGTCATATAAATGCGGACACTCACGCTGCCTTTGCTGCAAGTCCATTAGTCACAGAAAAATAGATTACACATCCACAGTCACCAATGAAACTTTCACCATACAGTCTCTCCTGAATTGCGGCAGTTCCTATGTCATCTATTTATTAGAGTGTCCGTGTCATTTGCAATACATTGGTAGAACCACTCAGTGTTTGGAGAACCAGAATTAATAACCATCGGTTCAATATAAATAACGGATACCTTAAGCATAGTGTTTCTAGGCATTTTTTCCATATGCATAACTGCGAATTCAATAAAATCAATATCACTCCAATAGAGCACATCAGCAGTGACGTCCCAAATAGATTCAACAAATTGAAACAGAGAGAGAACTACTGGATTTTTAAATGAACACCCTTCACCCTTTGGGTCTAAATGATATCTCAGAATCATCTTTAGATTAATCAATCCGACTATCCTTCAGACCTCCACAATATGGCAGTATCCAAACACTTCCAAATCCTTTTTTGGTCCACTACTACATTTTTCCGAGGCATTTCATGTGTCTTTTGCTACATTACATCTACTAATTTTCCTGCTATATGTAACACATGATGCAAACATACCTTCCGTTTGTGTACATACAACCGATGCTATTCTCACCTGCTATTGCTGATTTACGGCCCTATTTCAAATAGTCTATCAATCTTAGTTTCTGTCACACACCTATATTTTGACAATCATCTTTTACTCACCCACCGTCCATGTCCATATTCCGTTCCGGCCTGGCAGCCTCCGCCGGTCCTGCCTGAGCATCCCATCCTTCTCTCGCGTATTGCGTTCCACCTTGCGTTCCACTTCTGTTTGGAGCGCGTCGGCTTCCGTTACCCTTTTGGTTCCCGTGGCGACATGTAAACAAAACATAACATACAGCAGTACTCCCTAACAATACACACAACCCTTAGCCAAACAACGTTTACCCACCCCATTTTCCTGATGTCACCATCCACATTATTTCTGTCAATAAAATTAATTAAACTATGACATTATTTTACACATTTTTCTTTTTAAACTTGCTACGCTCCAAAACATTTTTTTTGTAGAGTACACAGCCTTTTTATTATATATACTTTTTATCTGTCTCTATGTATTTATATTATGATATGTTTTATTGATTGTACTTTTGAACTTTGACCCGCTGCTGCGTTTTCGCGGTTTTTTGTGCAATTATCCAGTCTGAACTGGCGCTATATAAACTTGTCTCTTTTCTTCTGTAACCTCATGCCTGATGAAAGCGCCGGTTCGGTGCTGAAACGCGTTGCAATTAAAACAGTTTTTTACAAAACTATTCACCCGATCTTAGTAATCGTTTCTGTCCGCAACTATTAGCAGCGCCGTATAGATCCTATTTTTTATCTGCAATCCTCGTACCCAAGCGGTCTCCTTGGCGACCGGCCCGGATCTGCAGCAGCTACCCCGTGGACCCCAGTGCTCTACTCTTCTAACTCACACGGTGAGCATTTATATTCTTCACCCTCTTACATTACCTTCTTGATCCATACCAAGTGGCGCCGTGGCTTTTTCTCTCCTCGTTCTGATCTAGTTCGGATTGCATCTGCCCTGCAAAGCTGATACTCCGACATCAGGAGCACCGCACCTATCACTACCGGGGTGTTTCTCCGGGTTGGTGACCGGTGACAAGCCGACTCCTGCACTGGCAGCCTGACCTTTGGATCTACTAACTTGGACTACCTCCCTAATTACAACGACCCTCCAGGAACGGACTTGATCCACCACTCCTACGTCGTTTGGTGATATTTTGTTCACGTCTACAACCACCCTCCACGATGTTGGATTTCACCAACGAAAGGAACCGACTGCGGGAACGTCTCATCCTCGAGTCCATTGGGACCGATACCTTGCAAGGACATTCTCACATAGTGAGTAACACCTCATCCATTGAGGAAACCCTTAAGATGACGGACCTATACCTTTCTCTTGAGGATCTCCTTAAGAAAGAGGCTTTACAGAATATTGACTGTCAGTTTCTGTTGTTATATATATCTGCCAATATCACCCCCAGAGGTTTGAGGTTATCCATCACTAACCCCTACCCTGCTGACACAACTTTCAGCAACGATTGGAAGTCTCATATAGACGCATGTCATTTAGGCTTTCTTGAAAGACTGCTCACTAAGCGTACCTCGCTTAGCAATGCTTTACTATCTGACATCTCTATCACTAAAGAACAATTACTACACTACAGCGATCATTGTGATTTCCTCAAACTAGAGGAATCCACTAGCAGAAGACTCATCTCTTATGAAAAAGACCTCATTTTGAGAAAAGTTAAAAAATTTAAAAGGGACCAGCTAGACTATGCCATTGACCCTGCTGGTGATTGGAAAAAGAACATCATTCCTTCCCTAGACCACAAAAAAACCACCATACCTGAGCATGACACCGCTTCAAATAGAAACATGTCGATCAAACCCATTCACATCACCCCACGGGATAGGGTCATGAATTACAGCAGATCTTTCAGGAATAGTACCAAATCTAGACCCAACAAAACCAATGAAATCACAAAAATTGGGGAATCAATTATGAATACCGCATCTTTGGTCACTGAAAATGTGTGTCTTAATACAGCCACAATACCCACTTTAAATCAGTTCCCACAACCTAACATACCTTCTCGGTTTAGCCAATACAGCCCCAGAATACCGATGAATGCTTTTAAATCCTCTGATTTGGCAATTCATCTATCCCGGCTACCCCCTGTATCCGAACCTATGGAGGTACCCCCAATTATTGACCTTTTACATGCATCACTGATCAACGATTCTATAGACGAGGAGGATGGTAACCCTTTTCCATCCCTTCTTGAGCTTTCGATCCATGACACCCCATACTCCTCCAATCCAACCTCCCCTGTTGACCATTTCTTCAGTCATAACACCACCCAGGGACTCATCAATCCTAACACTGATTTAGCCACGTCAGTTCTGGATATTACTTATGCAGCGACGTCTTTTTTAGGCCTCCCTTCCCAGTTAGTCAGACCTCCATTAACTCCCACTATTGTGAGCAAGGACGTATTAATTCCATACATCATGAGCCCCAAAGCTCAAACTATCACCAGTTTCTTTCCCAAAATTCAAAAAATTTCCACCAAAAGGAAACTAGGTACAGACCCAGAGGACGAAGAGGAGGTAAAAAACGCCATAAAACATCATCAATCTCTCACCAAAAAGAGGAACCTGGTCCAGCAACAATAAAAATATTTAATTTATCGCTACACTCTCTAAACACACATGAATGTAGCCTTTTGAACAAAGGTCTTTCATTTTGTCCCACATCCTCAACTAACAATTTTGAGCTTTTTATGGACCTCAACAGGTTCACAAGGAAGCTCACCCTCACCAGACATTTTGCCATGACCAAATCCACCACCATACCCAGCACTGACACAGAACCACCTGATAACCCTGCCATACCAAGGGCTATCTCAGTAGAAGTTCGACCAAAATCTAACTTTTATCCAACCCACCACCAAGGCCCCATGATCGAAACCTTTTCATCCCTGGTAAGTAATGAGTTCAGAACTCTTGATTTACCATCCATTTACCCTGACAATTTAACTATACTTGAAAGGAAGGCCATGAAGAGTCTCCAAAGAAACAATGATATCGTAATCCGCCCAGCTGATAAGGGAGGGGGAATAGTCATCCTAGACAGAGATAAGTACCTAAAAGAAACTTTTAGGATTCTTAGTGACACTACGTTTTATAATAAATTGTCCATAAACCCGTTACCTATGTACATACTTAAATATCAAAACCTAATTGAAACAGCAGCCTCATCAGGTTTGATAAATAAAAAAGAAAAAAGGTTCCTCTCTGTCACTTTTCCGAATATGCCTTTCATTTACCATTTACCCAAAATTCACAAATCACTAACAGATCCCCCAGGACGTCCCATCATTTCGGGCATAGACTCTCTCACTAGCAATCTCTCACATTTCATAGACCTTCATCTCCAACCACTTGTTCTCACCCTACCCTCCCACCTTAAGGACTCCACACAATTAATCAGAGACTTAAATGATCTAAAACTTGACCCTTCAATAGCCCCAGTCTGTTTTCTGACAGCAGACGTAACCGCACTTTATAGCAACATCCCCCATGATAAAGGCATAGAAGTAGCCCAGGCATTTCTATCCCAAATTAACAACATGTCCAAACCACAGGTCGATTTTTTAGCTAATTGCATCGACTTTATTCTTAAGCATAACATCTTTAGTTTTGACAACAACTTCTATCACCAAATAAAGGGATGTGCAATGGGCAGCCGTTTTGCACCTTCCTACGCAAATCTGTACATGGGGGCATTCGAAAAAACATATATCTATGGCGAACACCCCTATAAAAACAATATTTTACTTTACAAAAGATACATCGATGATCTGTTTCTGGTGTGGAAGGGCACTGAGGAGGAAGCTATGCGTTTCATCGACACTCTCAATAAAAACGATTATGACCTAGCATTCACATATACCTTTTCTCCAACATCAATAGATTACCTAGATCTGACTATTAATCAAGACATTGTCAGAAATAAATTTATAACTAAAACACACTTTAAACTAGTCGATGTCAATAGCTATATTGACTTCAGAAGCGCCCATCATCGTCCCTGGTTGAAGAACGTACCTTTTGGGCAATTCCGTAGGATTAGAAAAAACTGCAGTACTGACAATGACTTTGACAAAGAATGCGCGGTCCTTGAAAAAAGGTTCAAAGATAAAGGTTTCCCAAAAAATCTCATCAAAGGTGCACGATTAAAAGCTTCTAAGCTTACTCATATATCTTGCCTCAATCCCTCAAGTAAAACTCCGAAATTGGGTACAACTAATCCCAATCTCAATTTCATCACCACCTACAATAGGGGCAATAAAATAATCAGGAACATACTTTCGAAGCATTGGCACATTCTCAGAACTGATCCGTATTTAAAGGACACATTACTTTGTAAACCTAATATTACTTTCCGACGGTCCCTATCCCTTAAAAACATATTGGCCCCCAGCAGAACAAATAAACATCCTAAAACCAACACAGACTTTCTTTCTAGTATTAAAGGGTCATATAAATGCGGACACTCACGCTGCCTTTGCTGCAAGTCCATTAGTCACAGAAAAATAGATTACACATCCACAGTCACCAATGAAACTTTCACCATACAGTCTCTCCTGAATTGCGGCAGTTCCTATGTCATCTATTTATTAGAGTGTCCGTGTCATTTGCAATACATTGGTAGAACCACTCAGTGTTTGAGAACCAGAATTAATAACCATCGGTTCAATATAAATAACGGATACCTTAAGCATAGTGTTTCTAGGCATTTTTTCCATATGCATAACTGCGAATTCAATAAAATCAATATCACTCCAATAGAGCACATCAGCAGTGACGTCCCAAATAGATTCAACAAATTGAAACAGAGAGAGAACTACTGGATTTTTAAAATGAACACCCTTCACCCTTTGGGTCTAAATGATATCTCAGAATCATCTTTAGATTAATCAATCCGACTATCCTTCAGACCTCCACAATATGGCAGTATCCAAACACTTCCAAATCCTTTTTTGGTCCACTACTACATTTATCCGAGGGCATTTCATGTGTCTTTTGCTACATTAACATCTACTAATTTTCCTGCTATATGTAACACATGATGCAAACATACCTTCCGTTTGTGTACATACAACCGCTGCTATTCTCACCTGCTATTGCTGATTTACGGCCCTATTTCAAATAGTCTATCAATCTTAGTTTCTGTCACACACCTATATTTGACAATCATCTTTTACTCACCCACCGTCCGATGTCCATATTCCGTTCCGGCCTGGCAGCCTCCGCCGGTCCTGCCTGAGCATCCCATCCTTCTCTCGCGTATTGCGTTCCACCTTGCGTTCCACTTCTGTTTGGAGCGCGTCGGCTTCCGTTACCCTTTTGGTTCCCGTGGCGACATGTAAACAAAACATAACATACAGCAGTACTCCCTAACAATACACACAACCCTTAGCCAAACAACGTTTACCCACCCCATTTTCCTGATGTCACCATCCACATTTTTTCTGTCAATAAAATTAATTAAACTATGACATTATTTTACACATTTTTCTTTTTAAACTTGCTACGCTCCAAAACATTTTTTTGTAGAGTACACAGCCTTTTTATTATATATACTTTTTATCTGTCCTCTATGTATTTATATTATGATATGTTTTATTGGATTGTACTTTTGAACTTTGACCCGCTGCTGCGTTTTCGCGGTTTTTTGTGCAATTATCCAGTCTGAACTGGCGCTATATAAACTTGTCTCTTTTCTTCTGTAACCTCATGCCTGATGAAAGCGCCGGTTCGGTGCTGAAACGCGTTGCAATTAAAACAGTTTTTTACAAAACTATTCACCCGATCTTAGTAATCGTTTCTGTCCGCAACTATTAGCAGCGCCGTATAGATCCTATTTTTTATCTGCAATCCTCGTATTCACTGTCTAAACACTTCAGTATCGTTAATGTGTTACTATAAGGGCATGACCACACATGGCGGAATTCCTCCGCAACTGTCCGCATCAATGCCGCACAGAATCTGCGTTGCAGATTCTGCAGCGGATCTGCACAAAATGTGCAGAAAATTGATGCGGACTGGCCGCTGCGGACTGCAGGAAAAGTGCTTCTCTTCTCCCTATTCAGTGCAGGATAGAGAGAAGGGACAGCACTTTCCCTAGTGAAAGTCAAAGAAATTCATACTTACCGCCCGTTGTCTTGGTGACGCGTCCCTCTTTCGGCATCCGGCCCGACCTCCCTGGATGACGCTCCAGTCCATGTGACCGCTGCAGCCTGTGCTTGGCCTGTGATTGGCTGCAGCCGTCACTTACACTGAAACGTCATCCTGGGAGGCCGGACTGGAGACAGACGCAGGGAGTTCTCGGTAAGTATGAACTTATATTTTTTTTTACAGATACATGTATATTGAGATCGGTAGTCACTGTCCCGGGTGCAGAAACAGTTACTGCCGATCGCGTAACTCTTTCAGCACCCTGGACAGTGACTATTTACAGACGTCTCCTAGCAACGCTCCCGTCATTACGGGAGCCCCATTGACTTCCTCAGTCTGGCTGTAGACCTAGAAATACATAGGTCCAGCCAGAATGAAGAAATGTCATGGTAGTAAAAACAATACGCTCCGCAGCACACATAAGATCTGCGGACTTCATTGCGGAATTTTGACTCTCCATTGAAGTCAATGGAGAAATTCCGCCATGAGTCCGCAACCAGTCCGCCACTGCTCCGCAACAGACAGAGCATGCTGCGGACACCAAATTCCGCTCCGCAGCCTATGCTCCGCAGCGGAATTGTACGCATCGTGTAAACGAACACTGCTAAATTAAAGTGAAAGTCAATGGAGAAACGGCTCCGCTGCGGATTAACGCTGCGGAGTGTCCGCAGCGGAATTTAAGTGAAATTCCGCCATGTGTGAACCCGCCCTAAGGCCGGATTCTCACGAGCGTGTGCAATTTGCGCTCGCAAAAAACGTGGCGTTTTGCGTGCGCAAACGGCACTTAACAGCTCCGTGTGTCAGCCCCATATGATGCGCGGCTGCGTGATTTTCGCGCAGCCGCCATCATTACGACACTCCGTTTGGATGTTTATAAACAGAAAAGTACGTGGTTCTTTTCTGTTTACATTCATAGTTTAACAACTGTTGCCCGAATCACGCTCGTCCCACGGAAGTGCTTCCGTGCGGTGCTTGTGATTTTCACGCGCCCATTGACTTCAATGGGTGAGTGATGCGCGAAATACGCCCAAAGAACGGACATGTCGTGACTTTTTCGCAGCGGACTCACGCTGCATAAAAATCACGCAGCTGTCTGTACGACCCCATAGACTAATATAGGTCCGTGCGACGCGCGTGAAAATCACTCGCGTTACACGGACGTATATCCCGTTCGTCTGAATAAGCCCTAAGACAGCACATACTGATCTAAAAGGATCCCTATGCGCTGCCTAAATGAATGGAGAGGAGTGCATGACGCTGATTAATGAATGGAGAGGAGTGCATGACGCTGATTGGTCAGCGTCACACACTCCTCTGTACAACGCCCACTTGGACATTAAGAAACTCATTAGCATAAATCTAATAAATTGGTGAAAACAGATAGTTTTTTTAAATAAAAAGCACTGCTGTCACCTACATTATAGCGCCTATCTCCTTATGTAGGAGATAGGGCACTTATAATGTGGTGACAGAGCCTCTTTAACCAAAAACCCCACGTGTTGTGGTCGTATCAGGGTTCATAGGTAGACCAAGGCCAGTTTCAGACTAGCGTAACACGTTTTTTAAAACCAGACTTAGTCATCTTTTATTATATAAAAGCAGTAAGGCTAGATTCACCCGGGCATTGTGCATCTCGGACGTGAAAAACTGTAGTTTTTCACGTCTGAGGTGCATCCGTGCTCTGCACTGCGGGATGCGATATCACGCATCCCCCATAGACTAGAGTCTCTGGAGGGATGCGTGACACAATAGGACATGTCCTATTTTCTCACAGACCCTTCACATGGTCCGTTGAAACAACAGCTGTGTGAACGACCAGATTGAATTATATAGGTCCGTATGACGGCCGTTGAAACAACGGCAGTCACACGGACGTTTAACACTTTCGTGTGAATAAGGCCTTAGTCTTATGAACTTTTCCACTATGTACACTTTTTGTAGCCAATTTTCATTTTTATTGCTCCAGTGCATTTAAAATTAAAAATGAAGCCACCTTGTAAATCTTGTAAATTCCCTACCGATCCGTGTCTACAGGTCCTATGCAGGTCTTAGGGTCTCCATGGTAACTGACACTAAACAAACCCTTTTACGTGTAGTCTTATTCCGCAGTCATACTCCCTTTCATTTGTCCCATTTTTCTCGCTAACCTACTGAATGTATATTAGGACCAATTAGAGGATAGATGGAGTGAAGTATAACGGCAGAATCAGACTGCACGGGATCTATTTGTAGTATAAGGCTGGGTTCACATGACCATGTTACGTCCGTAATGGACGGAACGTATTTGGGCCGCAAGTCCCGGACCGAACACAATGCAATTTTAAATGTTTGATGATAGTGTAGTGTAGTTACTCTTTAAATATAACACATTTTGAAGCTGGCATGTACTCAGTAAAGTATCTGATGGCACTGACATAAAAAAGGAAACAAAAAAGGAACAATGTCACATTGTTGGCTAAATAAAAATAGAACTCAACATTTATGTCAAACATACAGTAAAAGCATGAAAAGTATAAAAGTAAAATGTATTAATCTGTTTGTCATCAGAACCCTACTCTCAATACATTAAAGGAAAACCGTCTAAAAATTAATTAAAAAAAGAAAAAAATAACTCGCACTGCTACTACAAATAATTAGTTTTGCTACAAAAAAAGTGGCCTGGTTGCCCATAACAACCAATAATTTAGGTTGCTTTATGATTATAGGTAGAATTCTGATTATTGTAAGTAACATTGTGACATCATCATGGAGCTTATAATTCCCTACTGTGTACATGCATGATGAAGTAACTAGCAGGAACTCCGCTGTGCCTATGATCCTCGGTATACGTTTTCTTCATGTAAGTACAATGTTTCTTTTTTAGGCCCTGTTCACACAAAGTTTTTTGGGCGCTGACTTTGATGCGGAATCCGTATCGGAATCAGTGCTAAAAAAAACCAGCCAAAATCGACCCCTTTGATTTCAATCGGAGGCAGAGACGTGTTTTTTTTCCCCCAAGCAGCTTATAGCCTCTTGCGGGGAAAAAAAGTGGCAAGTCGTGGTTTCCGCCACTGACCTCCCATTAAGAGGCAGAAAACACCCCACGCCGCTCGCTTCTGAGCATTTTTCACGTTGTTTTTACCTTCAATTGCCCATGGCAAAAAACGCCACGAAATATGCTGCATAAAACGCAGGGAAAAAAGCGCAGGCAGGTCAAAGTCTGCCTCAAAATTCCTGAAGTCTGCCTGCAAAAAACTCTGTGTCAACAAGGACTAAGAATGAAATATGATATGAACTGTAACAATGTATTGCCCTGTACCCATTAGTTGAACGCAAACTCTGCTGGGAATGTCCAGGAGACTCTTATAAAAAGGGGGAGGCCTCCTGGAAGAGTAGGCTCTTCTGGGGGCTATGCTGTCAGTGCTGTGCAGGTAGAAGGGAAAAACATATACAAAAATAGAAAAAAAAGGTATCCGCACATACACTTATACTGTACAGCATTCATAGGCTTCCATTGTGCAGACTTATGCTAAATATTTCCTTTTGACTGATGATTGACAGTATTGCGTCTGGATAACTTTTTTCTTAGGATACTGCAAAGTGTATGCCACTATGTTTCATAATGGACATCAATGGACAACAAATCATAGGTATACGTTTGCATACATTTAAACAGTATGGGTGTATTCACATGTGGTCATATCGTGGTTTTGCTTAAATTTTGATGTGCTGTCATCCCAATATGTGAATGTTCCCTATATGTTTGGATCCTACTGAAGAGACAAAAGATAAAATGTAAAGTCACTGTTGCAAGGGAAATGTATCACTACATGCCGGCCGTTCAAACAAATAACTATCCATGTAATGAATGGAAGCGCCGGATTCAGCAGAGCCGGCCAGCTGCCACTATGACGTCCATGTGTCCTAATATGCATATGCACAGGCAGTGGCATAATTACTGCTGTAGCAGCCGTAACGGGCACGCATTCCCCCGCTATGGCTGCTACAGCACGACGCCACTGAAGGGGTTGTTCCTACTAAAGACATGCATCCCCTATCCACAGGATAGGGGATACATGTGGGTTCGCTGGGACGCCCAGCGATAAGGAGAACGAGGCAAAGTCCCCCGAAATTCTCCATGACAAACCTCGGACTTCCGGGGGTTTGTCGGCAGCTCCATAGAAATTAATTGTGCACTGGTCGCGCTTGTGCGCATGCGTGACCAGCGCTCCTTTCATTTTTATTGAACTCCGCAGACCCCGGAAGTCCGAGGTTTCTCATGGAGACCTTCGGGGGACTTTCGGTCCCCTGTTCTCCTTATCGCTGCCAGCAATCACACATGTATCCCCTATCCTTGTTCTTGATAGAGGTAACCCAGATGACTTAGGGCGTAGTAGCTAGGGGTGCAGAGTTAGCAGTTGCACCTGGGCACTGTAGCCCAAAGACGCATTTGAAACATAGCATACAATTAATATACATGGAACATGGTAGGTGTGGGGGGGGTCCTGTTACAAATTTTTGCACTTCTGTTGATGACATATTCCACAAAAAATTTACACAGTAAACAACACAGTACAAGCATAATACACTCCCAAAAAAACACAAACATAAGAAAAATTAAGCAAATCAAGGAATATATAAGATTCTCCAACACCAAGTAATTTAACGTTCACTCTTTCTTACAAAAATATAATAAAAAGCACACTCAAAATAGAGCCTTTAAAACACGTAAAGGCTATATACATGTTTAAAGCTAATTTTCCTTTAATTAATCAATGTTTTATTTGATTTTAAATAACTTTAAAATTTTATTTTAAAAAAAATTGACTTTTTGAGATACAGCTTCTATGTATTTTTTATACATGTTAGCTGTATCCTGCCGTCAAAGCCGATTCGGTCAGGTCAGAAGGTTCATGAATTTAGGTGTAATCATTATGAGCTGGATCCTGCGTGACTTGACCAGCTTTCACCGGACCTGTGAGTGAAGCTGAGCTGTCGGAATGGGCTTTGACGGCAGGATACAGCGTCTATGTTTACAGGATACATGGAAGCTGCATCTCAAAAAGTAAAAAAAAAAATAATACTGTCGGTGATGATTCAACAATTTTAGGCCGTATTCACATGAACGTACGTAGAATACGTGTCCGTGTGACGGCCATTAAAACAACGGCCGTCACACGGACGCATGTATTTCAATGAGACCGTTCACATGGTCATTGTTTCAACAGACTGTGTGAAGGGTCCGTTGACACATAGAACATGTCCTATTTTCTTCCGTTTTCACGGATCTGTCCATAGACCTAAGTCTATGGGGATACGTGAAAACGGGATCTCCACGGGGCTACTCAGACGTGAAAAAATTAGATTTTTCATGTCCGATTTTCCCTACGTTCGCCTGAATAAGGCTTAAGAGTGTGTAGAGACACAGCCGTTTGACAAGAGGAAAGGCAACACCCAGTTGTCAATTTATATCCAGTAGGAATAACACATACCTCCAAAATGCCCCGGATTCAGAGAGTGCTATTTCTTCTAGACATCTGATCTTTGATGTGATTGGTGACTAATTTTGGGGTTGTGATCAGAGTTGATTATATCCTACTTATAGCTTCTAGTCAAGATGGGGTGGTTTGTGCATATTCTTGGATAGGAAGACTTGAGTTTGGATCTCTAATTTGGCTCCTCAGAATGTATCACAGAAAGGGTTTAATTGGCCCTTAAAATATTTGGGGGTTTCATTAGAAACTAGGCACACTAAAATCTCTTTACTGTTTCCAATACATCTATAGCATATACCTGGAATGTATTATCACACCTCTTTCTTGATTTTTTTTTCTAGGTTTCTATTTGAAAGTGAAGAGAAGCAAGATATGGAATCCTCCAGACAGCGGCAATAGAGGAATCAAATGACTGGTAATTAATATTATTATTAATTACTGATAATTATCAGGCTAGTTTCTAGCTCTGGACTTTCAGAGGTGTGGTAATACCTTCCCGGTATATAAGGATATATGTCTAGTAGTACATATATTGGCTATAGATATTTAAGGGCATTGTAAATGCCTTTGTGTTCTACACATGGGTGCACTGCATTTACATTCCAACATACACATTCATCACCATCTCCACTTCCCCAATGGGACATTTTTGGCTGGTATGGAGGGTATTGTGGCTGGCATAGGGAGAATTGAGGGCATAGGGTCTGTCCTCGCGGAATTGTAATTAGCATTGAAGACATTGTTGCTGTAATACGATGCATTCCGTGATTGTTGTTGTCAGAGGACATTGTGGCTTTTATGGTAACATCGTGACTGGGAATTAGGGATAGTGTGGCTGTCATGAGGACATTGTGACTTTTTTGGAGGCATTGTGATATTTGTGTTGGGATTGTGACTGGTAAAGTGAACAATGAGGGCATTGTGACTTAGTTGGAGATGTGGTATTAAAATGGGCATTGTGTTTGGGAAAGTGGTAGTTGTCATGAAAGCATTTTGTTTGTCTTGGGGCATTATGGTTCTCTTAAGAGGCATTAAGTGAATTGTGGTTGTCATGGTTGTATTCCGAATGGCTAAGGGGGCATTAAGGATAATGTGGCTGGCATTGTTGGACGGCTAAGGGGGCATTAAGGATAATGTGGCTGGCATTGTGGGACTTGTGGCTGTAATAGACCTATTGTAGCTGGGATAAGGGACATTGTGGATGTCATGGGGGCATAGTGGCTCTTATGAGTGCATTGTTGCTTGAATGGGAGCCATTGTGGCTGGTATTTGGCTATTTGGATAAGATATATAGTGGGCGTTCTGTGGGCATTGCTTCTTGCATAAGGGGCATTGTGCGTAGAATGGGGGCAATCTAGTTGGAATAGGGCTATTAATGGCATTTCTTCATTTTCGTTGGCAAAAGGGGAATTGACAACATTGTGGCTGTAATGGAGATATTGTGCCTGGGCTCAGGGACAGTGTGGCAGACATGTGGGCATAATGGCTCCAGAGGAACACTGTGGCTGGCACGTGGGCATTGCTGCCATAGGAGGAATTGTGGTTGACATAGGGACTTTGTAGTTGTCATGGGAGCATTGAGGTATGCAAAAAAGGCATTCAGGCCATTGTGGCTGATATGGAGTGCAATGTGGCGTTTGTGGTGGCATTGATGCTGACATAGATAGAATTGAGGGATTTCTGGTTGTTCGATAAATTTGTAATTGGCACTTAGGGCATTGTGGCTCGCATATGAGTAATTTGGAGATAGTGGCTGTCATGGGGGGGCATTGTGGATTTTAGGTAAGCATTGTGTCTGGTAAAGTAGACAATGAGGACATAGTGGTTGTCATGGGGCATTTTAGTTGTCCTGGTTCTATTGATGTTGGCTTAGGGAGCATTGAGGACAATATGGCTGGCATTGAGAGCATTAGATTATCATGGAGCATAGTGGCTGGGATAAGGGATATTGTGGACCTTGCAGATGTCATGGCTGCATTTTGACTGGGAAATGGGACATTATTGATTTCATGGGGGCAATTTAGCTGGCATTTAGAGCACAGTAGCTGGCTTGGAGGACAATTTACAATCATGGGGGCATTGGGGCTGGCATAAGAGGCATTGGCAGCACTGTGTCTGCGCTAAAGTACATTGTGGCTCGCATAGTGGTATTGTGGCTCCTGGCATAATGACTGTCATGGGGCATTGTAGTTGTCATAGGGCTATTGAAGCCATTGTGGCTGTCATGGTTGTAGTGCAGTTAACTTAGGCGGCATTGAGAGCAATGTGGTTTGGATAAGGGGCATTGTGAAAGGAATAAGGGACACTGGACTTTGTATCTGTCATGGGGACATTTTAGCTGCCATATGGGATATTGGTTAGAAGCATTATGGCTGTCACGTGGTATTGGCTGTAATGGGGGCTTTGTGGTTGGCTGGCAGGGAGGAAGTTGTGGCTAACATTGAGGATATTATGACTGGGATATGGGACATAGCGAGTGTCATGAGGATATTGTGGCTTGCAGGTGTCATTATGGCTGGCACGGGGACTTGTGTCTGTCATGTCTTGGTTAGCAAAGGGGAAAGTGAGTTCATTGTGGCTTTAATAAAGGCATAGTGGCTTGCAAAGGAGCATTGACATTTGGTGCTTTCCATTTTGGCCTTCGGGCTGGCATAAGGGGCATTGAAAGCATTGTTGCATGGACAAAGTACATTGTGGTCGCATGATTGTTGATTTTCTGGTGGCTTTGTGGCTGTC
Source organism: Rhinoderma darwinii (assembly GCF_050947455.1). Taxonomy (NCBI): domain Eukaryota; kingdom Metazoa; phylum Chordata; class Amphibia; order Anura; family Rhinodermatidae; genus Rhinoderma; species Rhinoderma darwinii. Next base: position 372,192,453 of record NC_134689.1, read on the forward strand.
ATGGAGGGCATTTGACTGTCATAGTGGCATTGTGTCCCTTATAAATGACATTGTGGGTTTCATGAGGGCATAGTAACTCTTATAGGAGCATTATTGCCAGCATTGGGCATTGTAAATGCCTTGGTGTCATTGAGCGCAATGTCATTGTCATTGGCGCATTGTGCCTTACATGGGAGCTTTGTGGCTGTCATGTGGTTAATTGTAGTTTGCATATAGATACTGAGGCCAGTGTGTTGAATAAAGGACATTTGGGTGGTCATTGTAGCTTGGATAAGGGGTATCACCGGCATTGCTGCTGGGATAAAGTATACTGTAGCTGGCATGGGGACTTTGTGGCGGGCATAGTGGCCACTGCCAGCGTGGTTTCTGCCATTAAGGCATTTTTGTGGAGATAACGTAGATTGCGTGTGTCATGGGATCAATGGGGGTGTCATGGGGTTTTAGTGACTTAGGAGACCATGTAAAGGACATGGAGCATAATGTGGCTATTATAAGAACCTTTTGGCTGGCATGGCGCATTGTAGCTGGAATAAGGTACATTGTGGGTGTTGTGAGTGCATTGTGGCTAACCTGAAAAGCATTGTGGCTTTTTTTAAGGTCTTGTAGCTGGCACGGCAGGCACTACGGTTGTCATGTGGGAATTTTGGTTGGCTTAGCAGGTATTGAAGGCATGGTGATTTGCATAGGGGGCATTGATGACTTTGTGGTTGTCATGTGCGGGAAATGTGGCTGGCACTGAGGACTTTGTGGCTGTCATTGGAGCCATTTAGATGTGGTGGGACAATGTAGCTGTCATAGGTGCATTTTGGCTGTCATTGGAAAATTGTGACACTCGTGGCTTTTTGATTTAGGGTTTGCGTGGACGATGTTTCTTTTTTTACTATGAGTGGCACAGTATAGTTGATGTGTCTAATTTTCTTTGCCTCTCTAGTGATTTGGCCACAAGTTGCAAGTCAGCATCTAGCTATTTTCGCTACTAGTGATATCACTTTGTGTCTTAACCTGGCGCATGTGAGGTCTTTATTGAATGTGTGATATTCTTCATGATGACTGATAATAGCTATATTGTGTCCTCTCTAGGTCACATTTAGGCCCATGTCATATATGAGTTGTAAATGGTCCACTGAATAGATTGTAGAATGGTTTTCTGTTTTATACAGATGTGGAGGAGAGTGCTATTTCTTCTAGACATCTGATCTTTGATGTGATTGGTGACTAATTTTTGGGTTCTGATCAGAGTTGATTATATCCTACTTATAACTTCTAGTCAAGATGGGGTGGTTTGTGCATACTCTTGGATAGGAAGACTTGAGGTTGGATCTCTAATTTGGCTCCTCAGAATGTATCACAGAAAGGGTTTAATTGGCCCTTAAAATATTTGGGGGTTTCATTAGAAATTAGGCACACTAAAATCTCTTTACTGTTTCCAATACATCTATAGCATATACCTGGAATGTATTATCACACCTCTTTCTTGATTTTTTTTTCTAGGTGTCTATTTGAAAGTGAAGAGAAGCAAGATATGGAATCCTCCAGACAGCGGCAATAGAGGAATCAAATGACTGGTAATTAATATTATTATTAATTACTGATAATTATCAGGCTAGTTTCTAGCTCTGGACTTTCAGAGGTGTGGTAATACCTTCCCGGTATATAAGGATATATGTCTAGTAGTACATATATTGGCTATAGATATTTAAGGGCATTGTAAATGCCTTTGTGTTCTACACATGGGTGCACTGCATTTACATTCCAACATACACATTCATCAGCATCTCCACTTCCCCAATGGGACATTTTTGGCTGGTATGGAGGGTATTGTGGCTGGCATAGGGAGAATTGAGGGCATAGGGTCTGTCCTCGCGGAATTGTAATTAGCATTGAAGACATTGTTGCTGTAATACGATGCATTCCGTGATTGTTGTTGTCAGAGGACATTGTGGCTTTTATGGTAACATCGTGACTGGGAATTAGGGATAGTGTGGCTGTCATGAGGACATTGTGACTTTTTTGGAGGCATTGTGATGTTTGTGTTGGGATTGTGACTGGTAAAGTGAACAATGAGGGCATTGTGACTTAGTTGGAGATGTGGTATTAAAATGGGCATTGTGTTTGGGAATGTGGTAGTTGTCATGAGAGCATTTTGTTTGTCTTGGGGCATTATTAAGAGGCAATAAGTGAATTGTGGTTGCCATGGTTGTATTCCGAATGGCTAAGAGGGCATGGAGAGTAATGTGGCTGTGATAAGGGACATTGTGGATGTCATGTGGCATAGTGGCTCTCATGAGTGCATTGTTACATGAATGGGAGCCATTTTGGCTGGTATTTGGCTATTTGGATAAGACATATAGCCGGTGTCATGTGGACATTGTAACTGTCCTCGCGGAATTGTAATTAGCATTGCAGGCATTGTTGCTGTCATTATATGGCATTGTGACTTAGTTGGAGATGTGGTATTAAAATGGGCATTGTGTTTGGGAAAGTGGTAGTTGTCATGAAATCATTTTGTTTGTCTTGGGGCATTATGGTTCTCTTAAGAGGCAATAAGTGAATTGTGGTTGTCATGGTTGTATTCCGAATGGCTAAGGGGGCATTAAGGATAATGTGGCTGGCATTGTGGGACGGCTAAGGGGGCATTAAGGATAATGTGGCTGGCATTGTGGGACTTGTGGCTGTAATAGAGCTATTGTAGCTGGGATAAGGGACATTGTGGATGTCATGGGGGCATAGTGGCTCTTATGAGTGCATTGTTGCTTGAATGGGAGCCATTGTGGCTGGTATTTGGCTATTTGGATAAGATATATAGTGGGTGTTCTGTGGGCTTTGCTTCTTGCATTAGGGGTATTGTGCGTAGAATGGGGGCAATCTAGTTGGAATAGGGCTATTAATGGCATTGTGAAAGGCATGGAGGGCATTGTGCCATTTCTTCATTTTCGTTGGCAAAAGGGGAATTGAGAACATTGTGGCTGTAATGAAGATATTGTGCCTGGGCTCAGGGACAGTGTGGCAGACATGTGGGCATAATGGCTCCAGAGGAACAGTGTGGCTGGCACGTGGGCATTGCTGCCATAGGAGGAATTGTGGTTGACATAGGGACTTTGTAGTTGTCATGGGAGCATTGAGGTGTGCAAAAAAGGCATTCAGGCCATTGTGGCTGATATGGAGTGCAATGTGGCGTTTGTGGTGGCATTGATGCTGGCATAGATAGAATTGAGGGCTTTCTGGTTGTTCGATAAATTTGTAATTTGCACTTAGGGCATTGTGTCTCGCATATGAGTAATTTGGGGATAGTACCTGTCATGGGGGGGCATTGTGGATTTTAGGTAAGCATTGTGTCTGGTAAAGTAGACAATGAGGACATAGTGGTTGTCATGGGGCATTTTAGTTGTCCTGGTTCTATTGATGTTGGCTTAGGGAGCATTGAGGACAATATGGCTGGCATTGAGAGCATTAGATTATCATGGAGCATAGTGGCTGGGATAAGGGACGTTGTGGACCTTGCAGATGTCATGGCTGCATTTTGACTGGGAAATGGGACATTGTTGATTTCATGGGGGCAATTTAGCTGGCATTTAGAGCACAGTGGCTGGCATGGAGGACAATTTACGATCGTGGGGGCATTGGGGCTGGCATAAGGGGCATTGGCAGCACTGTGTCTGCGCTAAAGTACATTGTGGCTCGCATAGTGGCATTGTGGCTCCTAGCATAATGACTGTCATGGGGCATTGTAGTTGTCATAGGGCTATTGAAGCCATTGTGGCTGTCATGGTTGTATTGCAGTTAACTTAGGCGGCATTGAGAGCAATGTGGTTTGGATAAGGGGCATTGTGAAAGGAATAAGGGACACTGGACTTTGTATCTGTCATTGGGACATTTTAGCTGCCATATGGGATATTGGTTAGAAGCATTATGGCTGTCACGTGTTATTGGATGTAATGGGGGCTTTGTGGTTGGCTGGCAGGGAGGAAGTTGTGGCTAACATTGAGGATATTATGACTGGGATATGGGACATAGCGAGTGTCATGAGGATATTGTGGCTTGCAGGTGTCATTATGGCTGGCACGGGGACTTGTGTCTGTCATGTCTTGGTTAGCAAAGGGGAAAGTGAGTTCATTGTGGTTTTAATAAAGGCATAGTTGCTTGCAAAAGGAGTATTGACATTTGGTGGTTTCCATTTTGGCCTTCGGGCTGGCATAAGGGGCATTGACAGCATTGTTGCATGGATAAAGTACATTGTGGTCGCATGATTGTTGATTTTCTGGTGGCTTTGTGGCTGTCATGGAGGGCATTTGACTGTAATAGTGGCATAGTGTCTCTTATAAATGACATTGTGGGTTTCATGAGGGCATAGTAACTCTTATAGGAGCATTATTGCCAGCATTGGGCATTGTAAATGCCTTGGTGTCATTGAGCGCAATGTCATTGGCGCAGTGTGCCTTACATGGGAGCTTTGTGGCTGTCATGTGGTTAATTGTAGTTTGCATATAGATACTGAGGCCAGTGTGTTGAATAAAGGACATTTGTTTGGTCATTGTAGCTTGGATAAGGGGTATCACCGGCATTGCTGCTGGGATAAAGTACACAGTAGCTGTCATGGGGACTTTGTGGCTGGCATAGTGGCCACTGACAGCGTGGTTGCTGCCATTAAGGCATTTTTGTGGAGATAACGTAGATTGCGTGTGTCATGGGATCAATGGGGGTGTCATGGGGTTTTAGTGACTTAGGAGACCATGTAAATGACATGGGGCATAATGTGGCTATTATAAGAACCTTGTGGCTGGCATGGCGCATTGTAGCTGGAATAAGGTACATTGTGGGTGTTGTGAGTGCATTGTGGCTAACCTGAAAAGCATTGTGGCTTTTTTTAAGGTCTTGTAGCTGGCACGGCAGGCACTACGGTTGTCATGTGGGAATTTTGGTTGGCTTAGCAGGTATTGAAGGCATGGTGATTTGCATAGGGGGCATTGATGACTTTGTGGTTGTCATGTGGGGGAAATGTGGCTGGCACTGAGGACTTTGTGGCTGTCATTGGAGCCATTTAGATGTGGTGGGACAATGTAGCTGTCATAGGTGCATTTTGGCTGTCATTGGAAAATTGTGACACTCGTGGCTTTTTGATTTAGGCTTTGCGTGGACGATGTTTCTTTTTTTACTATGAGTGGCACAGTATAGTTGATGTGTCTAATTTTCTTTGCCTCTCTAGTGATTTGGCCACAAGTTGCAAGTCAGCATCTAGCTATTTTCGCTACTAGTGATATCACTTTGTGTCTTAACCTGGCGCATGTCAGGTCTTTGTTGAATGTGTGATATTCTTCATGATGACTGATAATAGCTATATTGTGTCCTCTCTAGGTCACATTTAGGCCCATGTCATATATGAGTTGTAAATGGTCCACTGAATAGATTGTAGAATGGTTTTCTGTTTTATACAGATGTGGAGGAGAGTGCTATTTCTTCTAGACATCTGATCTTTGATGTGATTGGTGACTAATTTTGGGGTTGTGATCAGAGTTGATTATATCCTACTTATAGCTTCTAGTCAAGATGGGGTGGTTTGTGCATACTCTTGGATAGGAAGACTTGAGGTTGGATCTCTAATTTGGCTCCTCAGAATGTATCACAGAAAGGGTTTAATTGGCCCTTAAAATATTTGGGGGTTTCATTAGAAACTAGGCACACTAAAATCTCTTTACTGTTTCCAATACATCTATAGCATATACCAGGAATGTATTATCACACCTCTTTCTTGATTTTTTTTTCTAGGTTTCTATTTGAAAGTGAAGAGAAGCAAGATATGGAATCCTCCAGACAGCGGCAATAGAGGAATCAAATGACTGGTAATTAATATTATTATTAATTACTGATAATTATCAGGCTAGTTTCTAGCTCTGGACTTTCAGAGGTGTGGTAATACCTTCCCGGTATATAAGGATATATGTCTAGTAGTACATATATTGGCTATAGATATTTAAGGGCATTGTAAATGCCTTTGTGTTCTACACATGGGTGCACTGCATTTACATTCCAACATACACATTCATCAGCATCTCCACTTCCCCAATGGGACATTTTTGGCTGGTATGGAGGGTATTGTGGCTGGCATAGGGAGAATTGAGGGCATAGGGTCTGTCCTCGCGGAATTGTAATTAGCATTGAAGACATTGTTGCTGTAATACGATGCATTCCGTGATTGTTGTTGTCAGAGGACATTGTGGCTTTTATGGTAACATCGTGACTGGGAATTAGGGATAGTGTGGCTGTCATGAGGACATTGTGACTTTTTTGGAGGCATTGTGATGTTTGTGTTGGGATTGTGACTGGTAAAGTGAACAATGAGGGCATTGTGACTTAGTTGGAGATGTGGTATTAAAATGGGCATTGTGTTTGGGAATGTGGTAGTTGTCATGAGAGCATTTTGTTTGTCTTGGGGCATTATTAAGAGGCAATAAGTGAATTGTGGTTGCCATGGTTGTATTCCGAATGGCTAAGAGGGCATGGAGAGTAATGTGGCTGTGATAAGGGACATTGTGGATGTCATGTGGCATAGTGGCTCTCATGAGTGCATTGTTACATGAATGGGAGCCATTTTGGCTGGTATTTGGCTATTTGGATAAGACATATAGCCGGTGTCATGTGGACATTGTAACTGTCCTCGCGGAATTGTAATTAGCATTGCAGGCATTGTTGCTGTCATTATATGGCATTGTGACTTAGTTGGAGATGTGGTATTAAAATGGGCATTGTGTTTGGGAAAGTGGTAGTTGTCATGAAATCATTTTGTTTGTCTTGGGGCATTATGGTTCTCTTAAGAGGCAATAAGTGAATTGTGGTTGTCATGGTTGTATTCCGAATGGCTAAGGGGGCATTAAGGATAATGTGGCTGGCATTGTGGGACGGCTAAGGGGGCATTAAGGATAATGTGGCTGGCATTGTGGGACTTGTGGCTGTAATAGAGCTATTGTAGCTGGGATAAGGGACATTGTGGATGTCATGGGGGCATAGTGGCTCTTATGAGTGCATTGTTGCTTGAATGGGAGCCATTGTGGCTGGTATTTGGCTATTTGGATAAGATATATAGTGGGTGTTCTGTGGGCTTTGCTTCTTGCATTAGGGGTATTGTGCGTAGAATGGGGGCAATCTAGTTGGAATAGGGCTATTAATGGCATTGTGAAAGGCATGGAGGGCATTGTGCCATTTCTTCATTTTCGTTGGCAAAAGGGGAATTGAGAACATTGTGGCTGTAATGAAGATATTGTGCCTGGGCTCAGGGACAGTGTGGCAGACATGTGGGCATAATGGCTCCAGAGGAACAGTGTGGCTGGCACGTGGGCATTGCTGCCATAGGAGGAATTGTGGTTGACATAGGGACTTTGTAGTTGTCATGGGAGCATTGAGGTGTGCAAAAAAGGCATTCAGGCCATTGTGGCTGATATGGAGTGCAATGTGGCGTTTGTGGTGGCATTGATGCTGGCATAGATAGAATTGAGGGCTTTCTGGTTGTTCGATAAATTTGTAATTTGCACTTAGGGCATTGTGTCTCGCATATGAGTAATTTGGGGATAGTACCTGTCATGGGGGGGCATTGTGGATTTTAGGTAAGCATTGTGTCTGGTAAAGTAGACAATGAGGACATAGTGGTTGTCATGGGGCATTTTAGTTGTCCTGGTTCTATTGATGTTGGCTTAGGGAGCATTGAGGACAATATGGCTGGCATTGAGAGCATTAGATTATCATGGAGCATAGTGGCTGGGATAAGGGACGTTGTGGACCTTGCAGATGTCATGGCTGCATTTTGACTGGGAAATGGGACATTGTTGATTTCATGGGGGCAATTTAGCTGGCATTTAGAGCACAGTGGCTGGCATGGAGGACAATTTACGATCGTGGGGGCATTGGGGCTGGCATAAGGGGCATTGGCAGCACTGTGTCTGCGCTAAAGTACATTGTGGCTCGCATAGTGGCATTGTGGCTCCTAGCATAATGACTGTCATGGGGCATTGTAGTTGTCATAGGGCTATTGAAGCCATTGTGGCTGTCATGGTTGTATTGCAGTTAACTTAGGCGGCATTGAGAGCAATGTGGTTTGGATAAGGGGCATTGTGAAAGGAATAAGGGACACTGGACTTTGTATCTGTCATTGGGACATTTTAGCTGCCATATGGGATATTGGTTAGAAGCATTATGGCTGTCACGTGTTATTGGATGTAATGGGGGCTTTGTGGTTGGCTGGCAGGGAGGAAGTTGTGGCTAACATTGAGGATATTATGACTGGGATATGGGACATAGCGAGTGTCATGAGGATATTGTGGCTTGCAGGTGTCATTATGGCTGGCACGGGGACTTGTGTCTGTCATGTCTTGGTTAGCAAAGGGGAAAGTGAGTTCATTGTGGCTTTAATAAAGGCATAGTTGCTTGCAAAAGGAGTATTGACATTTGGTGGTTTCCATTTTGGCCTTCGGGCTGGCATAAGGGGCATTGACAGCATTGTTGCATGGATAAAGTACATTGTGGTCGCATGATTGTTGATTTTCTGGTGGCTTTGTGGCTGTCATGGAGGGCATTTGACTGTAATAGTGGCATAGTGTCTCTTATAAATGACATTGTGGGTTTCATGAGGGCATAGTAACTCTTATAGGAGCATTATTGCCAGCATTGGGCATTGTAAATGCCTTGGTGTCATTGAGCGCAATGTCATTGGCGCAGTGTGCCTTACATGGGAGCTTTGTGGCTGTCATGTGGTTAATTGTAGTTTGCATATAGATACTGAGGCCAGTGTGTTGAATAAAGGACATTTGTTTGGTCATTGTAGCTTGGATAAGGGGTATCACCGGCATTGCTGCTGGGATAAAGTACACAGTAGCTGTCATGGGGACTTTGTGGCTGGCATAGTGGCCACTGACAGCGTGGTTGCTGCCATTAAGGCATTTTTGTGGAGATAACGTAGATTGCGTGTGTCATGGGATCAATGGGGGTGTCATGGGGTTTTAGTGACTTAGGAGACCATGTAAATGACATGGGGCATAATGTGGCTATTATAAGAACCTTGTGGCTGGCATGGCGCATTGTAGCTGGAATAAGGTACATTGTGGGTGTTGTGAGTGCATTGTGGCTAACCTGAAAAGCATTGTGGCTTTTTTTAAGGTCTTGTAGCTGGCACGGCAGGCACTACGGTTGTCATGTGGGAATTTTGGTTGGCTTAGCAGGTATTGAAGGCATGGTGATTTGCATAGGGGGCATTGATGACTTTGTGGTTGTCATGTGGGGGAAATGTGGCTGGCACTGAGGACTTTGTGGCTGTCATTGGAGCCATTTAGATGTGGTGGGACAATGTAGCTGTCATAGGTGCATTTTGGCTGTCATTGGAAAATTGTGACACTCGTGGCTTTTTGATTTAGGCTTTGCGTGGACGATGTTTCTTTTTTTACTATGAGTGGCACAGTATAGTTGATGTGTCTAATTTTCTTTGCCTCTCTAGTGATTTGGCCACAAGTTGCAAGTCAGCATCTAGCTATTTTCGCTACTAGTGATATCACTTTGTCTCTTAACCTGGCGCATGTCAGGTCTTTGTTGAATGTGTGATATTCTTCATGATGACTGATAATAGCTATATTGTGTCCTCTCTAGGTCACATTTAGGCCCATGTCATATATGAGTTGTAAATGGTCCACTGAATAGATTGTAGAATGGTTTTCTGTTTTATACAGATGTGGAGGAGAGTGCTATTTCTTCTAGACATCTGATCTTTGATGTGATTGGTGACTAATTTTGGGGTTGTGATCAGAGTTGATTATATCCTACTTATAGCTTCTAGTCAAGATGGGGTGGTTTGTGCATACTCTTGGATAGGAAGACTTGAGGTTGGATCTCTAATTTGGCTCCTCAGAATGTATCACAGAAAGGGTTTAATTGGCCCTTAAAATATTTGGGGGTTTCATTAGAAACTAGGCACACTAAAATCTCTTTACTGTTTCCAATACATCTATAGCATATACCAGGAATGTATTATCACACCTCTTTCTTGATTTTTTTTTCTAGGTTTCTATTTGAAAGTGAAGAGAAGCAAGATATGGAATCCTCCAGACAGCGGCAATAGAGGAATCAAATGACTGGTAATTAATATTATTATTAATTACTGATAATTATCAGGCTAGTTTCTAGCTCTGGACTTTCAGAGGTGTGGTAATACCTTCCCGGTATATAAGGATATATGTCTAGTAGTACATATATTGGCTATAGATATTTAAGGGCATTGTAAATGCCTTTGTGTTCTACACATGGGTGCACTGCATTTACATTCCAACATACACATTCATCACCATCTCCACTTCCCCAATGGGACATTTTTGGCTGGTATGGAGGGTATTGTGGCTGGCATAGGGAGAATTGAGGGCATAGGGTCTGTCCTCGCGGAATTGTAATTAGCATTGAAGACATTGTTGCTGTAATACGATGCATTCCGTGATTGTTGTTGTCAGAGGACATTGTGGCTTTTATGGTAACATCGTGACTGGGAATTAGGGATAGTGTGGCTGTCATGAGGACATTGTGACTTTTTTGGAGGCATTGTGATATTTGTGTTGGGATTGTGACTGGTAAAGTGAACAATGAGGGCATTGTGACTTAGTTGGAGATGTGGTATTAAAATGGGCATTGTGTTTGGGAAAGTGGTAGTTGTCATGAAAGCATTTTGTTTGTCTTGGGGCATTATTAAGAGGCAATAAGTGAATTGTGGTTGCCATGGTTGTATTCCGAATGGCTAAGAGGGCATGGAGAGTAATGTGGCTGTCATTGAGGGACTTGTGGCTGTAATAGAGATATTGTGGCTGGGATAAGGGACATTGTGGATGTCATGTGGCATAGTGGCTCTCATGAGTGCATTGTTGCATGAATGGGAGCCATTGTGGCTGGTATTTGGCTATTTGGAAAAGACATATAGCCGGTGTCATGTGGACATTGTAACTGTCCTCGCGGAATTGTAATTAGCATTGAAGGCATTGTTGCTGTCATTAGATGGCATTGTGACTTAGTTGGAGATGTGGTATTAAAATGGGCATTATGTTTGGAGAAGTGGTAGTTGTCATGAAATCATTTTGTTTGTCTTGGGGCATTATGGTTCTCTTAAGAGGCAATAAGTGAATTGTGGTTGTCATGGTTGTATTCCGAATGGCTAAGGGGGCATTAAGGATAATGTGGCTGGCATTGTGTGACGGCTAAGGGGACATTAAGGATAATGTGGCTGGCATTGTGGGACTTGTGGCTGTAATAGAGCTATTGTAGCTGGGATAAGGGACATTGTGGATGTCATGGGGGCATAGTGGCTCTTATGAGTGCATTGTTGCTTGAATGGGAGCCATTGTGGCTGGTATTTGGCTATTTGGATAAGATATATAGTGGGTGTTCTGTGGGCATTGCTTCTTGCATTAGGGGCATTGTGCGTAGAATGGGGGCAATCTAGTTGGAATAGGGCTATTAATGGCATTGTGAAAGGCATGGAGGGCATTGTGCCATTTCTTCATTTTCGTTGGCAAAAGGGGGAATTGAGAACATTGTGGCTGTAATGGAGATATTGTGGCTGGGCTCAGGGACAGTGTGGCAGACATGTGGGCATAATGGCTCCAGAAGAACACTGTGGCTGGCACGTGGGCATTGCTGCCATAGGAGAAATTGTGGTTGACATAGGGACTTTGTAGTTGTCATGGGAGCATTGAGGTATGCAAAAAAGGCATTCAGGCCATTGTGGCTGATATGGAGTTCAATGTGGCGTTTGTGGTGGCATTGATGCTGGCATAGATAGAATTGAGGGCTTTCTGGTTGTTCGATAAATTTGTAATTGGCACTTAGGGCATTGTGGCTCGCATATGAGTAATTTGGAGATAGTGGCTGTCATGGGGGGGCATTGTGAATTTTAGGTAAGCATTGTGTCTGGTAAAGTAGACAATGAGGACATAGTGGTTGTCATGGGGCATTTTAGTTGTCCTGGTTCTATTGATGTTGGCTTAGGGAGCATTGAGGACAATAAGGCTGGCATTGAGAGCATTAGATTATCATGGAGCATAGTGTCTGGGATAAGGGATATTGTGGACCTTGCAGATGTCATGGCTGCATTTTGACTGGGAAATGGGACATTGTTGATTTCATGGGGGCAATTTAGCTGGCATTTAGAGCACAGTAGCTGGCTTGGAGGACAATTTACAATCATGGGGGCATTGGGGCTGGCATAAGAGGCATTGGCAGCACTGTGTCTGCGCTAAAGTACATTGTGGCTCGCATAGTGGCATTGTGGCTCCTGGCATAATGACTGTCATGGGGCATTGTAGTTGTCATAGGGCTATTGAAGCCATTGTGGCTGTCATGGTTGTATTGCAGTTAACTTAGGCGGCATTGAGAGCAATGTGGTTTGGATAAGGGGCATTGTGAAAGGAATAAGGGACACTGGACTTTGTATCTGTCATGGGGACATTTTAGCTGCCATATGGGATATTGGTTAGAAGCATTATGGCTGTCACGTGGTATTGGCTGTAATGGGGGCTTTGTGGTTGGCTGGCAGGGAGGAAGTTGTGGCTAACATTGAGGATATTATGACTGGGATATGGGACATAGCGAGTGTCATGAGGATATTGTGGCTTGCAGGTGTCATTATGGCTGGCACGGGGACTTGTGTCTGTCATGTCTTGGTTAGCAAAGGGGAAAGTGAGTTCATTGTGGCTTTAATAAAGGCATAGTGGCTTGCAAAGGAGCATTGACATTTGGTGCTTTCCATTTTGGCCTTCGGGCTGGCATAAGGGGCATTGAAAGCATTGTTGCATGGATAAAGTACATTGTGGTCGCATGATTGTTGATTTTCTGGTGGCTTTGTGGCTGTCATGGAGGGCATTTGACTGTCATAGTGGCATTGTGTCCCTTATAAATGACATTGTGGGTTTCATGAGGGCATAGTAACTCTTATAGGAGCATTATTGCCAGCATTGGGCATTGTAAATGCCTTGGTGTCATTGAGCACAATGTCATTGTCATTGGCGCATTGTGCCTTACATGGGAGCTTTGTGGCTGTCATGTGGTTAATTGTAGTTTGCATATAGATACTGAGGCCAGTGTGTTGAATAAAGGACATTTGGGTGGTCACTGTAGCTTGGATAAGGGGTATCACCGGCATTGCTGCTGGGATAAAGTACACTGTAGCTGGCATGGGGACTTTGTGGCTGGCATAGTGGCCACTGACAGCGTGGTTGCTGCCATTAAGGCATTTTTGTGGAGATAACGTAGATTGCGTGTGTCATGGGATCAATGGGGGTGTCATGGGGTTTTAGTGACTTAGGAGACCATGTAAATGACATGGGGCATAATGTGGCTATTATAAGAACCTTGTGGCTGGCATGGCACATTGTAGCTGGAATAAGGTACATTGTGGGTGTTGTGAGTGCATTGTGGCTAACCTGAAAAGCATTGTGGCTTTTTTTGAAGGTCTTGTAGCTGGCACGGCAGGCACTACGGTTGTCATGTGGGAATTTTGGTTGGCTTAGCAGGTATTGAAGGCATGGTGATTTGCATAGGGGGCATTGATGACTTTGTGGTTGTCATGTGCGGGAAATGTGGCTGGCACTGAGGACTTTGTGGCTGTCATTGGAGCCATTTAGATGTGGTGGGACAATGTAGCTGTCATAGGTGCATTTTGTCTGTCATTGGAAAATTGTGACTGTCGTGGCTTTTTGATTTAGGGTTTGCGTGGACGATGTTTCTTTTTTTACTATGAGTGGCACAGTATAGTTGATGTGTCTAATTTTCTTTGCCTCTCTAGTGATTTGGCCACAAGTTGCAAGTCAGCATCTAGCTATTTTCGCTACTAGTGATATCACTTTGTGTCTTAACCTGGCGCATGTGAGGTCTTTGTTGAATGTGTGATATTCTTCATGATGACTGATAATAGCTATATTGTGTCCTCTCTAGGTCACATTTAGGCCCATGTCATATATGAGTTGTAAATGGTCCACTGAATAGATTGAAGAATTGTTTTCTGTTTTATACAGATGTGGAGGAGAGTGCTATTTCTTCTAGACATCTGATCTTTGATGTGATTGGTGACTAATTTTGGGGTTGTGATCAGAGTTGATTATATCCTACTTATAGCTTCTAGTCAAGATGGGGTGGTTTGTGCATACTCTTGGATAGGAAGACTTGAGGTTGGATCTCTAATTTGGCTCCTCAGAATGTATCATAGAAAGAGTTTAATTGGCCCTTAAAATATTTGGGGGTTTCATTAGAAACTAGGCACTCTAAAATCTCTTTACTGTTTCCAATACATCTATAGCATATACCTGGAATGTATTATCACACCTCTTTCTTGATTTTTTTTTTCTAGGTGTCTATTTGAAAGTGAAGAGAAGCAAGATATGGAATCCTCCAGACAGCGGCAATAGAGGAATCAAATGACTGGTAATTAATATTATTATTAATTACTGATAATTATCAGGCTAGTTTCTAGCTCTGGACTTTCAGAGGTGTGGTAATACCTTCCCGGTATATAAGGATATATGTCTAGTAGTACATATATTGGCTATAGATATTTAAGGGCATTGTAAATGCCTTTGTGTTCTACACATGGGTGCACTGCATTTACATTCCAACATACACATTCATCACCATCTCCACTTCCCCAATGGGAAATTTTTGGCTGGTATGGAGGGTATTGTGGCTGGCATAGGGAGAATTGAGGGCATAGAGTCTGTCCTCGTGGAATTGTAATTAGCATTGAAGACATTGTTGCTGTAATACGATGCATTCCGTGATGTTGTTGTCAGAGGACATTGTGGCTTTTATGGTAACATCGTGACTGGGAATTAGGGATAGTGTGGCTGTCATGAGGACATTGTGACTTTTTTGGAGGCATTGTGATATTTGTGTTGGGATTGTGACTAGTAAAGTGAACAATGAGGGCATTGTGACTTAGTTGGAGATGTGGTATTAAAATGGGCATTGTGTTTGGGAATGTGGTAGTTGTCATGAGAGCATTTTGTTTGTCTTGGGGAATTATTAAGAGGCAATAAGTGAATTGTGGTTGCCATGGTTGTATTCCGAATGGCTAAGAGGACATGGAGAATAATGTGGCTGGGATAAGGGACATTGTGGATGTCATGTGGCATAGTGGCTCTCATGAGTGCATTGTTACATGAATGGGAGCCATTTTGGCTGGTATTTGGCTATTTGGATAAGACATATAGCCAGTGTCATGTGGACATTGTAACTGTCCTCGCGGAATTGTAATTACCATTGAAGGCATTGTTGCTGTCATTAAATGGCATTGTGACTTAGTTGGAGATGTGGTATTAAAATGGGCATTGTGTTTGGGAAAGTGGTAGTTGTCATGAAATCATTTTGTTTGTCTTGGGGCATTATGGTTCTCTTAAGAGGCAATAAGTGAATTGTGGTTGTCATGGTTGTATTCCGAATGGCTAAGGGGGCATTAAGGATAATGTGGCTGGCATTGTGGGACGGCTAAGGGGGCATTAAGGATAATGTGGCTGGCATTGAGGGACTTGTGGCTGTGATAGAGCTATTGTAGCTGTGATAAGGGACATTGTGGATGTCATGGGGGCATAGTGGCTCTTATGAGTGCATTGTTGCTTGAATGGGAGCCATTGTGACTGGTATTTGGCTATTTGGATAAGATATATAGTGGGTGTTCTGTGGGCATTGCTTCTTGCATTAGGGGCATTGTGCGTAGAATGGGGGCAATCTAGTTGGAATAGGGCTATTAATGGCATTGTGAAAGGCATGGAGGGCATTGTGCCATTTCTTAATTTTCGTTGGCAAAAAGGGAATTGAGAACATTGTGGCTGTAATGGAGATATTGTGCCTGGGCTCAGGGACAGTGTGGCAGACATGTGGGCATAATGGCTCCAGAGGAACACTGTGTCTGGCACGTGGGCATTGCTGCCATAGGAGGAATTGTGGTTGACATAGGGACTTTGTAGTTGTCATGGGAGCATTGAGGTATGCAAAAAAGGCATTCAGGCCATTGTGGCTGATATGGAGTGCAATGTGGCGTTTGTGGTGGCATTGATGCTGGCATAGATAGAATTGAGGGCTTTCTGGTTGTTCGATAAATTTGTAATTGGCACTTAGGGCATTGTGGCTCGCATATGAGTAATTTGGGGATAGTGGTTGTCATGGGGGGGGGGCATTGTGGATTTTATGTAAGCATTGTGTCTGGTAAAGTAGACAATGAGGACATAGTGGTTGTCATGGGGCATTTTAGTTGTCCTGGTTCTATTGATGTTGGCTTAGGGAGCATTGAGGACAATATGGCTGGAATTGAGAGCATTAGATTATCATGGAGCATAGTGGCTGGGATAAGGGATATTGTGGACCTTGCAGATGTCATGGCTGCATTTTGACTGGGAAATGGGACATTGTTGATTTCATGGGGGCAATTTAGCTGGCATTTAGAGCACATTAGCTGGCATGGAGGACAATTTACGATCGTGGGGGCATTGGGGCTGGCATAAGAGGCATTGGCAGCACTGTGTCTGCGCTAAAGTACATTGTGGCTCGCATAGTGGCATTGTGGCTCCTGGCATAATGACTGTCATGGGGCATTGTAGTTGTCATAGGGCTATTGAAGCCATTGTGGCTGTCATGGTTGTATTGCAGTTAACTTAGGCGGCATTGAGAGCAATGTGGTTTGGATAAGGGGCATTGTGAAAGGAATAAGGGACACTGGACTTTGTATCTGTCATGGGGACATTTTAGCTGCCATATGGGATATTGGTTAGAAGCATTATGGCTGTCACGTGGTATTGGCTGTAATGGGGGCTTTGTGGTTGGCTGGCAGGGAGGAAGTTGTGGCTAACATTGAGGATATTATGACTGGGATATGGGACATAGCGAGTGTCATGAGGATATTGTGGCTTGCAGGTGTCATTATGGCTGGCACGGGGACTTGTGTCTGTCATGTCTTGGTTAGCAAAGGGGAAAGTGAGTTCATTGTGGCTTTAATAAAGGCATAGTGGCTTGCAAAGGAGCATTGACATTTGGTGCTTTCCATTTTGGCCTTCAGACTGGCATAAGGGGCATTGACAGCATTGTTGCATGGATAAAGTACATTGTGGTCGCATGATTGTTGATTTTCTGGTGGCTTTGTGGCTGTCATGGAGGGCATTTGACTGTCATAGTGGCATTGTGTCCCTTATAAATGACATTGTGGGTTTCATGAGGGCATAGTAACTCTTATAGGAGCATTATTGCCAGCATTGGGCATTGTAAATGCCTTGGTGTCATTGAGCGCAATGTCATTGTCATTGGCGCATTGTGCCTTACACCGGAGCTTTGTGGCTGTCATGTGGTTAATTGTAGTTTGCATATAGATACTGAGGCCAGTGTGTTGAATAAAGGACATTTGGGTGGTCATTGTAGCTTGGATAAGGGGTATCACCGGCATTGCTGCTGGGATAAAGTACACTGTAGCTGGCATGGGGACTTTGTGGCTGGCATAGTGGCCACTGCCAGCGTGGTTTCTGCCATTAAGGCATATTTGTGGAGATAACGTAGATTGCGTGTGTCATGGGATCAATGGGGGTGTCATGGGGTTTTAGTGACTTAGAAGACCATGTAAATGACATGGGGCATAATGTGGCTATTATAAGAACCTTGTGGCTGGCATGGCGCATTGTAGCTGGAATAAGGTACATTGTGGGTGTTGTGAGTGCATTGTGGCTAACCTGAAAAGCATTGTGGCTTTTTTTAAGTTCTTGTAGCTGGCACGGCAGGCACTACGGTTGTCATGTGGGAATTTCGGTTGGCTTAGCAGGTATTGAAGGAATGGTGATTTGCATAGGGGGCATTGATGACTTTGTGGTTGTCATATGGGGGAAATGTGGCTGGCACTGAGGACTTTGTGGCTGTCATTGGAGCCATTTAGATGTGGTGGGACAATGTAGCTGTCATAGGTGCATTTTGGCTGTCATTGGAAAATTGTGACACTCGTGGCTTTTTGATTTAGGGTTTGCGTGGACGATGTTTCTTTTTTTACTATGAGTGGCACAGTATAGTTGATGTGTCTAATTTTCTTTGCCTCTCTAGTGATTTGGCCACAAGTTGCAAGTCAGCATCTAGCTATTTTCGCTACTAGTGATATCACTTTGTGTCTTAACCTGGAGCATGTGAGGTCTTTGTTGAATGTGTGATATTCTTCATGATGACTGATAATAGCTATATTGTGTCCTCTCTAGGTCACATTTAGGCCCATATCATATATGAGTTGTAAATGGTCCACTGAATAGATTGTAGAATGGTTTTCTGTTTTATACAGATGTGGAGGAGAGTGCTATTTCTTCTAGACATCTGATCTTTGATGTGATTGGTGACTAATTTTGGGGTTGTGATCAGAGTTGATTATATCCTACTTATAGCTTCTAGTCAAGATGGGGTGGTTTGTGCATACTCTTGGATAGGAAGACTTGAGGTTGGATCTCTAATTTGGCTCCTCAGAATGTATCACAGAAAGGGTTTAATTGGCCCTTAAAATATTTGGGGGTTTCATTAGAAACTAGGCACACTAAAATCTCTTTACTGTTTCCAATACATCTATAGCATATACCTGGAATGTATTATCACACCTCTTTCTTGATTTTTTTTTCTAGGTGTCTATTTGAAAGTGAAGAGAAGCAAGATATGGAATCCTCCAGACAACGGCAATAGAGGAATCAGATGACTGGTAATTAATATTATTATTAATTACTGATAATTATCAGGCTAGTTTCTAGCTCTGGACTTTCAGAGGTGTGGTAATACCTTCCCGGTATATAAGGATATATGTCTAGTAGTACATATATTGGCTATAGATATTTAAGGGCATTGTAAATGCCTTTGTGTTCTACACATGGGTGCACTGCATTTACATTCCAACATTCACATTCATCACCATCTCCACTTCCCCAATGGGACATTTTTGGCTGGTATGGAGGGTATTGTGGTTGGCATAGGGAGAATTGAGGGCATAGGGTCTGTCCTCGCGGAATTGTAATTAACATTGAAGACATTGTTGCTGTAATACGATGCATTCCATGATTGTTGTTGTCAGAGGACATTGTGGCTTTTATGGTAACATCGTGACTGGGAATTAGGGATAGTGTGGCTGTCATGAGGACATTGTGACTTTTTTGGAGGCATTGTGATATTTGTGTTGGGATTGTGACTGGTAAAGTGAACAATGAGGGCATTGTGACTTAGTTGGAGATGTGGTATTAAAATGGGCATTGTGTTTGGGAATGTGGTAGTTGTCATGAGAGCATTTTGTTTGTCTTGGGGCATTATTAAGAGGCAATAAGTGAATTGTGGTTGCCATGGTTGTATTCCGAATGGCTAAGAGGGCATGGAGAGTAATGTGGCTGTCATTGAGGGACTTGTGGCTGTAATAGAGATATTGTGGCTGGGATAAAGGACATTGTGGATGTCATGTGGCATAGTGGCTCTCATGAGTGCATTGTTGCATGAATGGGAGCCATTGTGGCTGGTATTTGGCTATTTGGAAAAGACATATAGCCGGTGTCATGTGGACATTGTAACTGTCCTCGCGGAATTGTAATTAGTATTGAAGGCATTGTTGCTGTCATTAGATGGCATTGTGACTTAGTTGGAGATGTGGTATTAAAATGGGCATTATGTTTGGGAAAGTGGTAGTTGTCATGAAATCATTTTCTTTGTCTTGGGGCATTATGGTTCTCTTAAGAGGCAATAAGTGAATTGTGGTTGTCATGGTTGTATTCCGAATGGCTAAGGGGGCATTAAGGATAATGTGGCTGGCATTGTGGGACGGCTAAGGGGACATTAAGGATAATGTGGCTGGCATTGTGGGACTTGTGGCTGTAATAGAGCTATTGTAGCTGGGATAAGGGACATTGTGGATGTCATGGGGGCATAGTGGCTCTTATGAGTGCATTGTTGCTTGAATGGGAGCCATTGTGGCTGGTATTTGGCTATTTGGATAAGATATATAGTGGGTGTTCTGTGGGCATTGCTTCTTGCATTAGGGGCATTGTGCGTAGAATGGGGGCAATCTAGTTGGAATAGGGCTATTAATGGCATTGTGAAAGGCATGGAGGGCATTGTGCCATTTCTTCATTTTCGTTGGCAAAAGGGGAATTGAGAACATTGTGGCTGTAATGGAGATATTGTGGCTGGGCTCAGGGACAGTGTGGCAGACATGTGGGCATAATGGCTCCAGAGGAACACTGTGGCTGGCACGTGGGCATTGCTGCCATAGGAGGAACTGTGGTTGACATAGCGACTTTGTAGTTGTCATGGGAACATTGAGGTATGCAAAAAAGGCATGCAGGACATTGAGGCTGATATGGAGTGCAATGTGGCGTTTGTGGTGTCATTAATGCTGGCATAGATAGAATTGAGAGCTTTCTGGTTGTTCGATAAATTTGTAATTGGCACTTAGGGCGTTGTGGCTCGCATATGAGTAATTTGGGGATAGTGGGTGTCATGGGGGGCATTGTGGATTTTAGGTAAGCATTGTGTCTGGTAAAGTGGACAATGAGGACATAGTGGTTGTCATGGGGCATTTTAGTTGTCCTGGTTCTATTGATGTTGGCTTAGGGAGCATTGAGCACAATATGGCTGGCATTGAGAGCATTAGATTATCAAGGAGCATAGTGGCTGGGATAAGGGACATTGTGGACCTTGCAGATATCATGGCTGCATTTTGACTGGGAAATGGGACATTGTTGATTTCATGGGGGCAATTTAGCTGGCATTTAGAGCACTGTGGCTGGCATGGAGGACAATTTACGATCATGGGGGCATTGGGGCTGGCATAAGAGGCATTGGCAGCACTGTGTCTGCACTAAAGTACATTGTGGCTCGCATAGTGGCATTGTGGCTCCTGGCATAATGACTGTCATGGGGCATTGTAGTTGTCATAGGGCTATTGAAGCCATTGTGGCTGTCATGGTTGTATTGCAGTTAACTTAGGCGGCATTGAGAGCAATGTGGTTTAGATAAGGGGCATTGTGAAAGGAATAAGGGACACTGGACTTTGTATCTGTCATGGGGACATTTTAGCTGCCATATGGGATATTGGTTAGAAGCATTATGGCTGTCACGTGGTATTGGATGTAATAGGGGCTTTGTGGTTGGTTGGCATTGTGGCTGGCAGGGAGGAAGTTCTGGCTAACATTGAGGATATTATGACTGGGATATGGGACATAGCGAGTGTCATGAGGATATTTGGCTTGCAGGTGTCATTATGGCTGGCACGGGGACTTGTGTCTGTCATGTCTTGGTTAGCAAAGGGGAAAGTGAGTTCATTGTGGCTTTAATAAAGGCATAGTGGCTTGCAAAGGAGCATTGACATTTGGTGGTTTCCACTTTGGCCTTCGGGCTGGCATAAGGGGCATTGACAGCATTGTTGCATGGATAAAGTACATTGTGGTCGCATGATTGTTGATTTTCTGGTGGCTTTGTGGCTGTCATGGAGGGCATTTGACTGTCATAGTGGTATTGTGTCCCTTATAAATGACATTGTGGGTTTCATGAGGGCATAGTCACTCTTATAGGAGCATTATTGCCAGCATTGGGCATTGTAAATGCCTTGGTGTCATTGAGCACAATGTCATTGTCATTGGCGCATTGTGCCTTACATGGGAGCTTTGTGGCTGTCATGTGGTTAATTGTAGTTTGCATATAGATACTGAGGCCATTGTGTGTTGAGTAAAGGACATTTGGGTGGTCATTGTAGCTTGGATAAGGGGTATCACCGGCATTGCTGCTGGGATAAAGTACACTGTAGCTGGCATGGGGACTTTGTGGCTGGCATAGTGGCCACTGACAGCGTGGTTGCTGCCATTAAGGCATTTTTGTGGAGATAACGTAGATTGCGTGTGTCATGGGATCAATGTGGGTGTCATGGGGTTTTAGTGACTTAGGAGACCATGTAAATGACATGGGGCATAATGTGGCTATTATAAGAACCTTGTGGCTGGCATGGCGCATTGTAGCTGGAATAAGGTACATTGTGGGTGTTGTGAGTGCATTGTGGCTAACCTGAAAAGCATTGTGGCTTTTTTCATGGTCTTGTAGCTGGCACGGCAGGCACTACGGTTGTCATGTGGGAATTTTGGTTGGCTTAACAGGTATTGAAGGCATGGTGATTTGCATAGGGGACATTGATGACTTTGTGGTTGTCATGTGGGGGAAATGTGGCTGGCACTGAGGACTTTGTGGCTGTCATTGGAGCCATTTAGATGTGGTGGGACAATGTAGCTGTCATAGGTGCATTTTGGCTGTCATTGGAAAATTGTGACTGTCGTGGCTTTTTGATTTAGGGTTTGCGTGGACGATGTTTCTTTTTTTACTATGAGTGGCACAGTATAGTTGATGTGTCTAATTTTCTTTGCCTCTCTAGTGATTTGGCCACAAGTTGCAAGTCAGCATCTAGCTATTTTCGCTACTAGTGATATCACTTTGTGTCTTAACCTGGCGCATGTGAGGTCTTTGTTGAATGTGTGATATTCTTCATGATGACTGATAATAGCTATATTGTGTCCTCTCTAGGTCACATTTAGGCCCATGTCATATATGAGTTGTAAATGGTCCACTGAATAGATTGTAGAATGGTTTTCTGTTTTATACAGATGTGGAGGAGAGTGCTATTTCTTCTAGACATCTGATCTTTGATGTGATTGGTGACTAATTTTGGGGTTGTGATCAGAGTTGATTATATCCTACTTATAGCTTCTAGTCAAGATGGGGTGGTTTGTGCATACTCTTGGATAGGAAGACTTGAGGTTGGATCTCTAATTTGGCTCCTCAGAATGTATCACAGAAAGGGTTTAATTGGCCCTTAAAATATTTGGGGGTTTCATTAGAAACTAGGCACACTAAAATCTCTTTACTGTTTCCAATACATCTATAGCATATACCTGGAATGTATTATCACACCTCTTTCTTGATTTTTTTTTCTAGGTGTCTATTTGAAAGTGAAGAGAAGCAAGATATGGAATCCTCCAGACAACGGCAATAGAGGAATCAGATGACTGGTAATTAATATTATTATTAATTACTGATAATTATCAGGCTAGTTTCTAGCTCTGGACTTTCAGAGGTGTGGTAATACCTTCCCGGTATATAAGGATATATGTCTAGTAGTACATATATTGGCTATAGATATTTAAGGGCATTGTAAATGCCTTTGTGTTCTACACATGGGTGCACTGCATTTACATTCCAACATTCACATTCATCACCATCTCCACTTCCCCAATGGGACATTTTTGGCTGGTATGGAGGGTATTGTGGCTGGCATAGGGAGAATTGAGGGCATAGGGTCTGTCCTCGCGGAATTGTAATAAGCATTGAAGACATTGTTGCTGTAATACGATGCATTCCGTGATTGTTGTTGTCAGAGGACATTGTGGCTTTTATGGTAACATCGTGACTGGGAATTAGGGATAGTGTGGCTGTCATGAGGACATTGTGACTTTTTTGGAGGCATTGTGATATTTGTGTTGGGATTGTGACTGGTAAAGTGAACAATGAGGGCATTGTGACTTAGTTGGAGATGTGGTATTAAAATGGGCATTGTGTTTGGGAATGTGGTAGTTGTCATGAGAGCATTTTGTTTGTCTTGGGGCATTATGGTTCTCTTAAGAGGCAATAAGTGAATTGTGGTTGTCATGGTTGTATTCCGAATGGCTAAGGGGGCATTAAGGATAATGTGGCTGGCATTGTGGGACGGCTAAGGGGACATTAAGGATAATGTGGCTGGCATTGTGGGACTTGTGGCTGTAATAGAGCTATTGTAGCTGGGATAAGGGACATTGTGGATGTCATGGGGGCATAGTGGCTCTTATGAGTGCATTGTTGCTTGAATGGGAGCCATTGTGGCTGGTATTTGGCTATTTGGATAAGATATATAGTGGGTGTTCTGTGGGCATTGCTTCTTGCATTAGGGGCATTGTGCGTAGAATGGGGGCAATCTAGTTGGAATAGGGCTATTAATGGCATTGTGAAAGGCATGGAGGGCATTGTGCCATTTCTTCATTTTCGTTGGCAAAAGGGGAATTGAGAACATTGTGGCTGTAATGGAGATATTGTGGCTGGGCTCAGGGACAGTGTGGCAGACATGTGGGCATAATGGCTCCAGAGGAACACTGTGGCTGGCACGTGGGCATTGCTGCCATAGGAGGAACTGTGGTTGACATAGGGACTTTGTAGTTGTCATGGGAACATTGAGGTATGCAAAAAAGGCATGCAGGACATTGAGGCTGATATGGAGTGCAATGTGGCGTTTGTGGTGTCATTAATGCTGGCATAGATAGAATTGAGAGCTTTCTGGTTGTTCGATAAATTTGTAATTGGCACTTAGGGCGTTGTGGCTCGCATATGAGTAATTTGGGGATAGTGGGTGTCATGGGGGGCATTGTGGATTTTAGGTAAGCATTGTGTCTGGTAAAGTGGACAATGAGGACATAGTGGTTGTCATGGGGCATTTTAGTTGTCCTGGTTCTATTGATGTTGGCTTAGGGAGCATTGAGGACAATATGGCTGGCATTGAGAGCATTAGATTATCAAGGAGCATAGTGGCTGGGATAAGGGACATTGTGGACCTTGCAGATGTCATGGCTGCATTTTGACTGGGAAATGGGACATTGTTGATTTCATGGGGGCAATTTAGCTGGCATTTAGAGCACTGTGGCTGGCATGGAGGACAATTTACGATCATGGGGGCATTGGGGCTGGCATAAGAGGCATTGGCAGCACTGTGTCTGCACTAAAGTACATTGTGGCTCGCATAGTGGCATTGTGGCTCCTGGCATAATGACTGTCATGGGGCATTGTAGTTGTCATAGGGCTATTGATGCCATTGTGGCTGTCATGGTTGTATTGCAGTTAACTTAGGCGGCATTGAGAGCAATGTGGTTTAGATAAGGGGCATTGTGAAAGGAATAAGGGACACTGGACTTTGTATCTGTCATGGGGACATTTTAGCTGCCATATGGGATATTGGTTAGAAGCATTATGGCTGTCACGTGGTATTGGATGTAATAGGGGCTTTGTGGTTGGTTGGCATTGTGGCTCGCAGGGAGGAAGTTGTGGCTAACATTGAGGATATTATGACTGGGATATGGGACATAGCGAGTGTCATGAGGATATTTGGCTTGCAGGTGTCATTATGGCTGGCACGGGGACTTGTGTCTGTCATGTCTTGGTTAGCAAAGGGGAAAGTGAGTTCATTGTGGCTTTAATAAAGGCATAGTGGCTTGCAAAGGAGCATTGACATTTGGTGGTTTCCACTTTGGCCTTCGGGCTGGCATAAGGGGCATTGACAGCATTGTTGCATGGATAAAGTACATTGTGGTCGCATGATTGTTGATTTTCTGGTGGCTTTGTGGCTGTCATGGAGGGCATTTGACTGTCATAGTGGTATTGTGTCCCTTATAAATGACATTGTGGGTTTCATGAGGGCATAGTCACTCTTATAGGAGCATTATTGCCAGCATTGGGCATTGTAAATGCCTTGGTGTCATTGAGCACAATGTCATTGTCATTGGCGCATTGTGCCTTACATGGGAGCTTTGTGGCTGTCATGTGGTTAATTGTAGTTTGCATATAGATACTGAGGCCATTGTGTGTTGAGTAAAGGACATTTGGGTGGTCATTGTAGCTTGGATAAGGGGTATCACCGGCATTGCTGCTGGGATAAAGTACACTGTAGCTGGCATGGGGACTTTGTGGCTGGCATAGTGGCCACTGACAGCGTGGTTGCTGCTATTAAGGCATTTTTGTGGAGATAACGTAGATTGCGTGTGTCATGGGATCAATGTGGGTGTCATGGGGTTTTAGTGACTTAGGAGACCATGTAAATGACATGGGGCATAATGTGGCTATTATAAGAACCTTGTGGCTGGCATGGCGCATTGTAGCTGGAATAAGGTACATTGTGGGTGTTGTGAGTGCATTGTGGCTAACCTGAAAAGCATTGTGGCTTTTTTCATGGTCTTGTAGCTGGCACGGCAGGCACTACGGTTGTCATGTGGGAATTTTGGTTGGCTTAGCAGGTATTGAAGGCATGGTGATTTGCATAGGGGGCATTGATGACTTTGTGGTTGTCATGTGGGGGAAATGTGGCTGGCACTGAGGACTTTGTGGCTGTCATTGGAGCCATTTAGATGTGGTGGGACAATGTAGCTGTCATAGGTGCATTTTGGCTGTCATTGGAAAATTGTGACTATCGTGGCTTTTTGATTTAGGGTTTGCGTGGACGATGTTTCTTTTTTTACTATGAGTGGCACAGTATAGTTGATGTGTCTAATTTTCTTTGCCTCTCTAGTGATTTGGCCACAAGTTGCAAGTCAGCATCTAGCTATTTTCGCTACTAGTGATATCACTTTGTGTCTTAACCTGGCGCATGTGAGGTCTTTGTTGAATGTGTGATATTCTTCATGATGACTGATAATAGCTATATTGTGTCCTCTCTAGGTCACATTTAGGCCCATGTCATATATGAGTTGTAAATGGTCCACTGAATAGATTGTAGAATGGTTTTCTGTTTTATACAGATGTGGAGGAGAGTGCTATTTCTTCTAGACATCTGATCTTTGATGTGATTGGTGACTAATTTTGGGGTTGTGATCAGAGTTGATTATATCCTACTTATAGCTTCTAGTCAAGATGGGGTGGTTTGTGCATACTCTTGGATAGGAAGACTTGAGGTTGGATCTCTAATTTGGCTCCTCAGAATGTATCACAGAAAGGGTTTAATTGGCCCTTAAAATATTTGGGGGTTTCATTAGAAACTAGGCACACTAAAATCTCTTTACTGTTTCCAATACATCTATAGTATATACCTGGAATGTATTATCACACCTCTTTCTTGATTTTTTTTTCTAGGTGTCTATTTGAAAGTGAAGAGAAGCAAGATATGGAATCCTCCAGACAACGGCAATAGAGGAATCAGATGACTGGTAATTAATATTATTATTAATTACTGATAATTATCAGGCTAGTTTCTAGCTCTGGACTTTCAGAGGTGTGGTAATACCTTCCCGGTATATAAGGATATATGTCTAGTAGTGCATATATTGGCTATAGATATTTAAGGGCATTGTAAATGCCTTTGTGTTCTACACATGGGTGCACTGCATTTACATTCCAACATTCACATTCATCACCATCTCCACTTCCCCAATGGGACATTTTTGGCTGGTATGGAGGGTATTGTGGCTGGCATAGGGAGAATTGAGGGCATAGGGTCTGTCCTCGCGGAATTGTAATAAGCATTGAAGACATTGTTGCTGTAATACGATGCATTCCGTGATTGTTGTTGTCAGAGGACATTGTGGCTTTTATGGTAACATCGTGACTGGGAATTAGGGATAGTGTGGCTGTCATGAGGACATTGTGACTTTTTTGGAGGCATTGTGATATTTGTGTTGGGATTGTGACTGGTAAAGTGAACAATGAGGGCATTGTGACTTAGTTGGAGATGTGGTATTAAAATGGGCATTGTGTTTGGGAATGTGGTAGTTGTCATGAGAGCATTTTGTTTGTCTTGGGCCATTATTAAGAGGCAATAAGTGAATTGTGGTTGCCATGGTTGTATTCCGAATGGCTAAGAGGGCATGGAGAGTAATGTGGCTGTCATTGAGGGACTTGTAGCTGTAATAGAGATATTGTGGCTGGGATAAGGGACATTGTGGATGTCATGTGGCATAGTGGCTCTCATGAGTGCATTGTTGCATGAATGGGAGCCATTGTGGCTGGTATTTGGCTATTTGGAAAAGACATATAGCCGGTGTCATGTGGACATTGTAACTGTCCTCGCGGAATTGTAATTAGTATTGAAGGCATTGTTGCTGTCATTAGATGGCATTGTGACTTAGTTGGAG